>NC_134836.1:97550438-97853468 GCF_004210375.1 Tachypleus tridentatus
TTACACCTGGTTCCGAAACTAGTTCTGATGTTAAACAAATATTATGAAGAGGATTTGTTTGTTTGTTTGTTTTTTTAATTTCGCACAAAGCTATTCGAGGGCTATCTGTGCTAGCCGTCCCTAATTTTGCAGTGTAAGACTAGAGGGAAGGCAGCTAGTCATCACCACCCACCGCCAACTCTTGGGCTCTTCTTTTACCAACGAATAGTGAGATTGACCGTCACATTATAACGCCCCCACGGCTGAAAGGGCGAGCATGTTTGGCGTGACGGGGATGCGAACCCGCGACCCTCGGATTACGAGTCGCACGCCTTAATGCGCTTGGCCATGCCGGGCCCATGAAGAGGAACATTAACAAAGCTACCCTTAATAACCTTCAACAATAACACACTAACAGAACTCGAATCTAAAAGCAGTATACCTTCTAACAACAATGATTGAGTCACCCCAGTATCATCTATAACATGTATGGGTATGGAATTAGTTGTCAAAGACACAGAACCAACAGTCATAAAAGGTCTAACTTCCTTCTGAACAACATCAGTCTTTTTATCATTGGCCAAGTCAACAACACCAGATCGATGAAACTACGTCCATAAGTGGATACAAACTCTAAAATATTTTTTTAAATTCAAAAAAACAGCTAAAATGGATTAGAAATACATCATTTAAAAAATAACGTGTCGCCACTGTTAATGCGGTATCACCAGGTGTTCAGCACAATTATGCATGACACTTAAGCACACTATATTGGTGACGTCAACCCCATAGCCTTGAACTAGCATAAATATAAACCTACTCATTGTGTTTTATTTTACATTAGTTTTGTATTCCTTTATTTAAATGGTTTCTCTCATTTTACATTTATTAATATTAGATTCTCGACAAACAATTTTAACAGTTTTATTTATATTACAATATTCTGTACCTTTAAAATGTTGGTAAGCACGTGACGGAGCATGCTTGTTTGTTTGTTTGTTTTTTGGAATTTCGCACAAAGCTACTCGAGGGCTATCTGTGCTAGCCGTCCCTAATTTAGCAGTGTAAGACTAGAGGGAAGGCAGCTAGTCATCACCACCCACCGCCAACTCTTGGGCTACTCTTTTACCAACGAATAGTGGGATTGACCGTCACATTATAACGCCCCCACGGCTGGGAGGGCGAGCATGTTTGGCGCGACTCGGGCGCGAACCCGCGACCCGAGGATTACGAAGCGCACGCCTTAACGCGCTAGGCCATGCCAGGCCCCAACGGAGCATGCACATATTCTGCTATTCTAATACTTAAATTTTCATCAGCTTTCTCTTTAGAGTGACTGTTAGAGTTCGTGCATTCTACAGTGTAAACTACTTTTTCTCAATAGTTGTCAGTTTAATTATATTTATAAAGCTTATATTCATCAATTTCCCAGTAAATATACAAACTTCCCTACAACTGGAAACTTATGTGTCCTTTCTATTTTTTTCAAAGTCGTTTTATCGTATTTGATAGGCCAGGTACATAAAGAATTATAGAGTAAACCAAATCGTATGAACGATTTTTTTTCTGTCAACTTATCAGTTCTTAAATATTCTTAACCATACTAATAGGATAATCATTCCTCGTCTCCAGTACATTTTACATCTTTTATCCTCAAAATCTAATTATAAATCTAATTATAAGTAGATAATTTTGTTCGTTTATTTTTTGAATTTCGCGCGAAGCTAAGCGAGAGCTATCTGTCCCTCATTTAGCAGTGTAAGACTAGAGGGATGGCAGCTAGTCATCACCGCCCACCACCATCTCTTCGGCTACTCTTTTACCAACGAATAGTGGGATAGACTGTCACTTTATAACGCCACCACGACTGAAAGGGCGAGCATGTTTGGTGTGACGGGGATTCGAACCCGTACCCTCAGATTACGAGTCGAGCGCCTTAACCACCTGGCTATGCTGGGTCAATTTTCAGTTAAGAAATATGTCTTACGATGCTCAATTTTCGGTTTCTACCTTATGTAAAGGTTATTTAATATATGTTTCTTCGGACTATAGGCTGTGTCCCAGATAAGAATCGAATGTCGTCATTTTAGCGTCAGTAAATTCGTCGACTTACTACTGTTAAATCTGAAAACAGTAATGTAGCATACATATTTTTCATAAACTATTCGAAAATTTAAAGTTCTGACGAAATTATTGCCTTGAAATTAATTTATGGGCATAATAGTTACATCAAATGTATTTACTAGATCGTATACATGTACAAAATAAATATAAAAGAATTCTTTGTCATTACTAAGTAAATATGTTGATTTTCATTATCTTTAAAATAAGTATTAAAAAACTATACATTCTTATTCAATTTCTTTTTTTTTCCCTTTAGGTAGTGATAGTAGCAAAATATCTTCATCGTACATGCTATTTTTTAACGCCTCTATAGTTCGCTCTCGCTCTCTCTCTGTATGGGTATTTGGGTATTTTGATGTTTGTCTACTCAGGAAGGTCAGGTTTTTAACCTCTTCCTCCTCCCTTCAGATTTTGGGTTTTTTATTTAATTTTTATTTTATTTTATTTTTTTTTCAACTGCCAAGTGTATCTATATATGGTACACGAGTGCCAGAGTAACCCGTACTTACTCAGGCCCCTTTCAGGGCAATGTCCATAAACGATCTCTACATACACTTGGTGCAAATAAAACATTTCTCTTATAGTTCCATAGATTACTTGCACTTTCATCAGTTAGATATTAACTAAAAAACGTTTACATTTAAATACCCTTTCAATGTTTTGTAATTAATCTCATAATTAATGTGGAGTCTAGTTAATAGGTGGCCTTTTATTATTTTTTTTATATATTTATTTTTATTTAGAAAGTATATATTCACTGGGGAAAGGTGAATATGTCTATCATCAACATGTAAGCAGTACCTGTCAAGTTCGCTCACTAGTTCATTTTTGCTCCAATTTTTATTAAAATAATTTACTGTACTATGTAGGAGTCTATCCGCTATTGTTTCGATGTGTGCGTATTTATGCATAAATTCAGAAGATGTTGTTCTAGGTACTTTATAAGCTGTTGTGCGTAATGTATTTTGTATTGTTTGCAGTAGTTTTTTGCTTACATTTATCCATGCAGTAGTTGCATAGTCAATGACGTGTCCATGTATGTTTTATTTTTTTTTGATGTTGTCTGCCGTAGTTCCACTGTTTTTGCCAGTTACACTCCTAGCAGAGTTTGTTTTTCGCCAAATTTTTGTTCTAATATTATTTGTGTGGTTTACCCACATTAGTTTTGAATCAAACGTAAATCCTAAGAATTTTGCTAATGTAGCAATCTGGAGTTCTTCACCATTCATGTAGATCTGTTATTGTTCTTTTTTATGTTCAGTTAATTTTGTAAATACTACTAGTTGTGTTTATTTTGATTCTGTATTTTTGGCAATATTCACTTATCCTATTTAATTGTGGTTGTATGTTTGTGGCTGCTGTTGCTCTATAGTTTTATCAATGTTCTGCTGCAGTTTCAAAATACAGATGCCTCTGAACATATGTCAAGTCAAATGTCATCATAATTATTTTGTAAATTATTTAATGATACTATTGTTTACAATGTATTTTGTTTGAAATATTTTTCCGTATGTGTTTAATTTACATGTTATGTTATGAAATAATGTCACATTTACTACCGACTGCTTACGTTTTCTTAGCTTATGGGTTCCTTATGATAATGATATGTTGGTGTGAAATATCTTGATCGCTGTGGTATATATTAGTCTGTTGTCGCTACTTGGTGAGTACGATGCTTTTCAAAATTAATATATTTTATATTGTGATTTAATAATCGGCTCTATAATCAGTGAAACATTCCTTTCCTTAACAGTGATGATAATTATCTAAATTAATTTATTGATGTACGTGCTCCGGACAAAGTATGTATGTGAAGAATGTTTATAGGGTTGCATTCAAAATTTAATATTCTAAAAGCAAGAAAAACATTTAGGTATCAGTTTAAATCAACAAGAATTTTCAAAACAATGTCATTATTGATACATATTTATCTTACATTAACTAGTTCTTAGTTAATTACAGTTGATATACATGTATGATATCTGGTTTTTAAAACTATGATTTAAGGTTTATAAGAATAATTTCAACTCGCACTCTTGAAAGCAAAATAATTTTATAGCAGTTAAATTTTAAACGTTATTTTAATTTAATCGTTTAGTTTCTTCGTTGTGTGCAACATCATTTAAACATGAACTTAATTTAAAAACTACTGACCCACCAGTGGCACAGCGATATGTCTGAGGACTTACAAAACTATAATACGGGTTTCGATACCTGTCATGGGCAGATCACAGATGACCTAAGGTGTAGCTTTGTGCTTAATAACAAACAAACAAAAACTACTGACATGACAACTAAGAAAAAAATAATTCTATAACTTTTTGACGCTAGGTGAAATTAAGGTATTTTAGATCAACAGAGTGTTGTCATGGTAACAAGACTGTCTTCGCATGATGTTGTGAATACCAGATTTATATTTCTCGCTGTGGAATTAACCTTTCGCATGATTTATTTCTCTTCCAGGGCAAATGTTTACATGTTGTAAATTGTTAGTAATTATGCAAAAAAATTATAATTCTTATAATAATTCATCGTCGTGTTTATCATGAACTTACAGTTCGGCTTTTCACAGTCGAACTTTGTCATGAAGCCATTAGAAACCGCAAAGAATGGCATCAAATGTAGACAACGATGATTCTAAGGCTGGTTTCGAAGAAAATACAATTGCGGATGGAGGTACAGCTGGTGATTCACCTGCTGAAAGTGTAATTACTGCAAACGCTCCAGATGCTAAATGGATTCAAGTTTACGTCAATGGCGACGAACACTTCCCGGGGTTTAGGTGTTTGGTGAACAATAAACACTACAGAAATTATGAGTCGCTATTAAGTTACTTGACAGAAAAACTTCAACCTAGTTTTGGGGCAGTGAGAAACATTTACACACCTGTAAATGGAACAAAGTTAGAGGAACTCAAAGATTTAAAAATGAACCATAAATATGTAGCTGCAGGCAGTGAGCGACTTAAAAAACTTGAACCTGGGTAAAAAGTTTACATTACTTATAAATAATTTAAGTGTATCAAGTTACAAATTCACCAAAGCTGCTGCTTACTGTATTACCAAAACAAGCTAAACTCAAAATAAAAATTTGTAAACACTAAAACAGTAATTTATGCTCTAAACATTCAAAATTGTTATTCCAGGTAAAGAATCCATTATTTTAATTGAATATGATATAACTTCTGAATTGGGGAGAACAAACAAAAATTTGAGGTTTTTATATATAACACATCCTTGTAAGGAAATGTGTTTAACAGATTCAAGCCCAAGATTATGCTTGATAATGAATCTAAGTTAGTTTTGTAATTATTATGTAAATAAGTACTTTAATCAATTTCTAGTCCTATATATATATATATATATATATCAAGTGGATATTAACTGAATTGATTTACACATGATATGACCTAGATTTTTTTAAAAGGTGAAACTTAATGATTTGTTGGAAAGAAGCATCTCAAATATATGTACACTTTCACAGAGGTATCTTAAATCCAGCATAGCAATTGGCTTAGAATCTGTTTCGTTTCAGGTAAAGTGGTCTCAACTTGCAACTACATTTAGGTCAGCTTTGCTTCATACCTTTTTAAAAGGCAAATATAGAAGTATGAACAGAATTATCATAAGTCTTGTTAAATGTTCCTGTTAAGCTTAAATAGCTGTAATGAAATGTTGAAAACAGTAACACACTACAGAAAGTTTCTTACAAATTATCTGATTTGTTATTACCTTAACTAGGTTAGTTTATAGATGTGTTTTTTTTTTTAAGTTTTGTAACAGTATTATAAAAACTAAACCATATCTGTGGAAGAAAGTAAACAAATCAAGTATATTTGAAATGATAGATCAATAACCTGAGTTGTAAATTGTAAAATTAATGAAATCTTGTAGCTACAGTAATTCTTACTTTAAAATAATTAAACTATAAAGTGTGAAGATTTGAAATAAAGAAAAACATCAAGATAAAAAAAAACATTAAATCTAATATTGTTAGAGGAAGCCTCCTGATCCTTTGAAGTCATTTTGCACCCATGGAAACATACAAGTAAAAAAATTATATTACTTAAATACTTATTCACAAATTATTTTCAAACCAAAATGTGCATCTTGGCTTCCAAAACTTAACTGTTTGCTATTATAGTATTATTCAAGTTTGTATTTCAGCCTTTCATTCTGGAATTCAAGCTTTTTTCTTTTCTACATGCAGAAGTTCATGTTAAAACCAATGTCTGTTGTGAATTAAATGGGGGAGAGGCCTACTTGAGCCTGAAGCCTTGTTAGCTCTGTTATACTGTGAACATTAGCATTAGCTGAAGATCCTATGTTCAAACCTTATGCAGCATAAACTACTTTTCACCTATACCAGATTTTTGCATCTTGTGAACTGGACATAACTGCCAGTTGTTGTGACCTGCCATATGTGAAAATAGCTATCCAAATTTTATTGAAATGCTCTTATCATCTGAGCTACCAACACTTCAAGCCTGTGTTCAGTAAATTACCAATAAGAAGACTGTTTAATCCCATGCAGGTTCTTTAATAGGAGTAGAGTAATAGAAAGTGGAGAGGAATGGCTTTATACATGAAACAGTTGTGTGCTCTTAAAAATAACAAAGGTAATAGCAAGAAGAGTGAATCTATTTTGGTTTCTGTTAGTAGCTGTAGGGAGAAAATGATTTTAGTTAAAATTTGTTACAGACATCGAATGAGACAAATGAAATTAATGACAAACTACAATGAGATTAATATTTCAGCATTAATCAAATCATAATTGTAGGTGATTTTAATTTCAAGCATATTGATTGGGAGGTGTAAAAGTACATCCATGAGAGGAGGATTCAGCTTTTTAGAAGCTGTTCAGGATGGTTTTGCTCACCAATTTGTTAGAAACCTTACTAGAGTCAGTGCTAGTTCCAATTTAATATTAACTTCTAATGAAGATATGGTTGAGAATTTAGAGACTGGGGAATACCTTAGTACAATAAGTTATTTTTTTGTTCAGTTTAATGTTTTATTTTGTATGGAGGTCAGAAATAGTGAGGTTTCATTTAAAATTATTTTTTTAAATTATCTGTTGAATTGAGTAATTGAATTAATTAGAGATACTGATCAAATGTATAAAATTTTAATTATTGAAGATGTTCCTTGTAGAAATAACAAAGAGGTTGCTAGAGTGAGAGATCAGGTTTCCTTGCAAAGTATATAAACAGTAAAATTAAAGAAATACATTATAAACTTAAGAAATTAACTTTACTCCCATGATTGGAGATTTTGAGGATTATAGAATATCAAAAGAGTTTATCAAATAAGACATTAAGAAATCTAAGAGAACAGATGAATAAAAGTTGGTTGAAAATGTAAAAAATTAACAGTAAGAATTTCTTTATATACATTAAGGGGAAGCAAAGTGATAGGATTTAGAGTAAGGTCTTTGATGGAAGACTCATTTCTGATTTTTATGAAAAGATTATGAAGTTCTACTTCATAAATTATTACTGATAAACATTCCTTAATCTGAACAATTGCTTGATAAAAATAAGATCAAAGAAAATGATCACATTCATTCTGAAGTTATTAAGAAAAATTGAGAAGATTAAGGTTTAATATGTAAGTCATTTGTCACTTTTTTTTTTATTAGAGGTCAAGCACCAGAACATTGGAAGTTGGCAAATTTTACTTCTTTGTTTAAGGGAGGTGATGAACATTAGTGAAGTAATCATAGGCTTATTAGTGTTGGGGAACATTTTTGATTGAAAAAGAACAGCTTTGCAGAGTCATTTAACAATGTCTAAATTTTGTTTGATAGTTAACGTAGTTTCAACAGTTGAAAATCTTGCCTTAATAATTTTTTTAACATTTTTTGAAGAGGTTACTGTTTATATAGATGAGGGCAAGGTACATATCTAATGTATTTGGATTTTCAGAAAGTATTTGACATGGTGCCACATAAAGACTTTTTTAAAATAAAAAACATATCTATAGGTGTGAAGAATATGTTGGTTTATTTGGTTAAAAAAATGGCTAGTGGGTGGGAAAAAGCAGAAGGTTGTTATAAATGGAGTTCAGTCAAGCAAGATTAATGTCACAAGAGGGCTACTTCAGGACTCAGAATTAGGATCTTTGCTCTTTTTTTATTTACATCAATGACATAGATGGAGTAATAGTCAATAAATTACTTACGTTTGCTGATGATATTAAGTTTTTGGTTGTTGATGGCTATGAAATGGAAGATGTTGTACAAGAGTATTTAATTTGGTGAATAAATGGTAGAGGGATTTTAATTATAATAAATACAAGCTAATACATGTGGTAACATAATTTGAATTATAAGTATAATTGTGATGGTAAGAACCTCAATAATGTTATCAAAGAAAATGATCTAGATGTTTCTTAAACCATTCGAGCTAATGATATCCAGATAAATATTGAACACAAAAAAGTTGTACTTTTATTGTAGAGGAGAAGGGCTACTGGAATTATTTGCTGAGGTGAAAAAGTTATAATAAAAGGACAGATTAACATTTTTGAAATTGTTTTCTTTTGAAACAAGATGAACTAGGGAGGTTCTGGTTTAATTGTTTAATGGAAATGATATTGTAAGTTCATGTTTTATTGTATTTAATGGTGAGAATGATAGAATCAATGGATGTAAATTTAAATTTTGGTGAGTTAGGAGTTGTCTTCATGTAAGACAGTTTTTCTAACAGTTTAGTTGGCTTTTAAAATGACATGTCTTTATATGTAATGAATACACTAAATTTAAGGGAGTTGAAGGGAAGGCTTGATAAATATTTTAATTGTAAGATTTTGTTTGTTTTTCTCAGTTTGAAAAATAGGTTTAGAGAGTAGACAGGCCTAGATGAACCAACAGTTCTATAGTTGCCCTTAAATATTATAACATTCAATCCATCATTACAGTTAAACTTACTTCTATGATGGAAGACTTAGAGAATTATAAGAAATCAAGATGGTTGGAAAATAAGTATATGAAGAAAGGTTGGATAAAATGTAAAAATTAAGAGTAATGATTTCTTTAAATATATTAAGGGAAAGCAGAGTAACAGGACTGAAGTAAGTTCTTTGAGGGATGATTTTTTTTCAAGAGCTTTAGAAGATTTATCAATAATCACACCCAATTTCTCCTACCAGTGTCATGACCCTTGAACAATTCCCACAAACACATATACTTACATGTATTGTACCAGTGTATGCTGTAGTTGTCATATTGGTGCAGCCCTCCACCAGGAGGAGGGTGACACATACTCTTTAAACAGTAATCCCCATGAACACTACTAGCACATTTTAAAGTTTCCTGTCACTTTGATCAAATGCATTTCTTTATTTAGAGCTACTTTACCTTTGTCCTTGTTGCATTTTCATTCCATCCACTTGATTATTATTTTGTTTTCTATATCCACCATATATTTTTTAATTCTACTGTATATGCTAATAAATCAAAAAATAAAACAGGAAAAACAAACAAATCCAATTTACTATGAATTTTGAAATCCTTGTTGCTTCTAAGTCCCAATGCCTAAATGTTTCTAGTCAGGTATTTTATACATTTTTATCAATGGGAACTGGAAATGTTATTTGTTTATAATATTACTGCCAAAGTGCATCAGATGGGTGGTTTCCATTTGTCTACCTGTTCTCCAGTTCAGGTCCCTTGTTGTTCTGTTTCATTACTTTCTTTGGAACCTACCTCATCTGTTGGATATCTTGACCAGCTTTTTCCACTTCTAGACTTTGTGAGAAACAGCAACCACCTCTTCCTTTGTCTGCTGTGCTTGTTACTCAGGTATTTGACATTTTTCTCTTTCTTCAGTGGACCCTTTTTACTCTTGGATCCATTCACTTAATGGACTTTCTTTTGCTGACTTTACTTTTCCAATTTCCCCAGACATTTGTGCACATGCTCATCCATTTCTATCCCTACTTCTTATTGGTCAGTGCTTTCTCTGTCTGCTTCAACATAATGTCTTTCTTTCTATGGTCTGTGGTCATGACCTTTTTAAATTTCTTAAACACCAGTCTCTAGAGTCCCTCCTCTCTTTCCTCCTTTGTTTTTTTCTTAAGAGCAACCTACTCTTCTAAGTCTTACAGTTACTCAAACCTTTTACTATATCTCTACTTTTCACAGTACAACTGAGGGTCTCCATTGTAGTTCTTATAGTTTTGTAAAGGACATAGAGAATAACCCTTTTTACTTGTTTGCCATCTTGGCCATCATCCTAAAATTCCTTTATTGGGCTGGGATTGTCAAATTCACTTAGTGGCATGTTAGGTCTCAGGGGTTTTGACTTTGATGGCAAATGCTTACTACAGGCAAACTGGATGCAATTTTCAGTTTTCCAGTGTTTTTTTGGTTTTTTTGCATTTCACTACTCCTCTGATTAATATTTTTCTGACCCCTCTCAAGTCCAAGCTTTCCCTCACCACACTTAAGACTCAACTACTCTGAATGTCAATATTCTTAGCCAGGTCTAGGCCAGTCTTTTTCTTTATGCCTATACTTGTCCATTCTCATTTTCCCAGACACTCTCTGTCATTTGTGATACTTTTTGCATGATTCTTCTGATTGTTCTTTTATGGTGGTTCAGTTTTGTTTTCTACTACTGTACTGCTTCTTCCCACAGGAAGTTCTTCCCACCTCTTTTTGTAAGTCTTTCCTCCATCAGCCATGAATGTCTGTTGTTCACAACATGTTGTTGGGTGTACTTCTTTTTTTCTCTTTTCTTTATCCATGTAAGCAAGCTGTTTACCACTGTTTGTCTCTCTTTAAGTTCCTTATACCATTTGTGCCTGTAATATATTTTCTCCTTCTACCTGCCTGTGATTGTCATCATATGGACATTTATACTTTAGATGTTTCCTAGACTCTATCACAGAGACCAGTTGATATTATATTGTGACTACTTCTTTCCTCTAAAGACTATGGCTGTCTATGCAGGATATTGAATGTTTTCTTTGACCTCTCCTACTTCTGCTTCCTCATTTTAAGATTATTCCAATAATGATTATTTTTCATGCCGTATGTGGGCATTTCCTAACTTTTTGCTTGGACTTCCCCTTTTTGTGGAATTTTCCATAGCCTATTTTTACCATGACATACCTCCTACTATCATAACTTATTCCCTTCCACTTGAGTTCATCAGCTCATCTATTTAACATATTCTTCTGTAGGTGGGTCCAACCATACTCCTTTTGTTTCACCTACCATCAGATTTAGCATAGCATAGTTTCTCTTGTCTGTTTTTGATGCCAACCATTGGAGGAGATCTCACAGGCTGGAAGGTGGACATCTTTCAAGACATTCATCTCCCCTTACATACATCACTGAACAGTTTAATGCAACTCTGGTGTGCATCTCCTTTCATCTCCAGTACATTCAGAGGTTTTAGCATGGTTAGTTTGGTCTGTTGCTTTTCATTTTCAGCTCCATATTACCTACACTTTTCGTGGCACTGCCATTAGTTTACCAATACTTTCATATATATATTAAAAAACGTATGATGAATAACAACCCAAAAAAGAGAAAATAAAAAACAAATAAATAACTAAACACTGCATTCCTAATTTTTAGTGTTATCACATTCTGTTCAGTAGCCAGTATTGCCACACAGTTAATATTTACCTTAAATTTGTATCTAGTGTTAAAAGCAAAACATACAACACCAGGCCAAGTCCTGCCCTTAAACATGGATCACACTTTAACCATAGTAATACACTGACCTATCTACCAGTTGGGCCGCCACTCCAGTGGTTCATGCATATTTTCCTATACTGTTCTTGTAGTGGAGTATAGGAGAACCATTACTTTTCCAGTCCTACGTAATGGGGAATGCTAGTGTGGAAAGTTCACTTTTGTAAATGGTGTTTTCCTCTCTGGTAAGAGAGCATTTGGACCCACTCCTTATTTGAAGTGTAGGTTTGGAGGTGTAATTCGTTAAAATATCTAACAGTGGATATGTCCAGCTGGATAAGACCTGGATTTGCCTTGGAATGTAAATGAGGACTTCTTTCCTCTTCCCAATAGGGTACCCATCTCACATAAGTATTTGATCAAGTCAAAAGACTTAAAGCCATATCCACGCATTCTAATGCACTGCCCACTTTTGTGTTGCATAACCCCCAGCACGGGACCTTTTCAATATGTACCATCTGGTCTGTTGTCTTATAAAAGAAAAAATAATGAAGAAAAATCCCTGCTTGAGAAGGATGTTGTCTCACACTGGGTTCTGTTCCACCAGGTGGTCTTTATCTCCCATAAATCATACACTAAGAACTTTCCTTTTCTGTCATTATTTCAGAAAGGATTTCATTTTTGTAACTGATGAGCAGTTGCCATTTTAAGATTATAGTTATTAATGGTGCAGAGCAGTAAGTAACATTTTTGTTATTTGAAGATGTACTTCAGATAAAATAGCCTTATAATCACGTGCTGGTGCTGACAAAGATTAGTGTGCGTGGTGATTGTGTTCTTTTTATATTGGTAGAAAACTAAAGTATTATGGAATTCCACATTTGTTCATGATGTAATAGCTGTTAGTAGTGCAGAGAGGTAAGTACGTATGTGAAGTACATTTTCAAGGCTTATCTTATTGTATTAATACATTATTAAATTAACTTGTGTATGATTCAAGTGTTGAGTACATGTTAGTGAATTAGATATTTTTCAAGTGTTAGAACAAAAATATGTTCAACTTCACTCTTCAGCTTGGGCAAACATAGATGTTTCTGACATGATACCTTCTCTCACATAATAGCTTTTCTCATTTAGTGTTGCCCTCTATATGCACTAATTTTTTGCTTGCCACTAGCCTCAATACTCTCATGTGTTTCACATGGCACAGCTGCATTATAGAATGTAAATAAATGTGACAACCCCGTACCAGTAGGAGTGCAACACACCCTCCTGTTTCTATAACGTATAACTATCTTCTCTGTTATATTTCTTATACCTTCCTTTTTCTGACTGCCCATTTTTATTGTCCATTGGAAGAAACCATTCAAGCTGACATGCAGATCACACTTAATGCACCTATATCCATGTGTCTGTCTCTTCCTCCTCAGGATACCAAATTTTTCCTGTTGTCATTCTTCACACCTCAGTTGACCTATGAGTGGATAAGTTTTTATTTCTGTCTCAGGTTCTCTAAGGTACATGTTAGATTCTGCCCTGTGGCAAGTGATTCATGTCCAAGTTTACTAGTCTATAAACCTGCACTGTGTGGCCTTTCTGATCAATAATGCCCCCTGTTGAGATGTTGCCCATCCCTCTGATTTTAGATGAATAAATTGAGACCAGCATGCTATTAAAAGTAGGTTTTTGTGGTCACTCATTGCACTGTCTCCAGTACTGCATTCTTTTGGACTCCCTACTGTGTTGTTCTCTTCCTCATCAAATGAAGTAAGAAAGATTTTGCCACTTACAAGCTTCTAGCCATTTGGGCAATGGACCAGGAAGGCATCTTCCTGAGTTTGCTCAGTCCTCTTTAGTTGAGAGAAGATGGTGTGAACCATCCTATCACAGAACAAATATACATTTGCAGATGAAGATGATCCACCAGAATGTAGTTCACTCCTTCTTCTGGGTCCTCTTATTGTATTGCTGCCTGGATATTAGTTCTTAGGTGTTGTGGTGTTGGATTACAGCTGGACCAGCTATTATAAGTCTCACACACATTGCTGGTAGGGAGCCCTCATGCTATTGTGAACTGGCAGATAAATTCCCAATGCCACTTGGTTTTGTAGTTGAATGAACCACCATGTTGCATTCCTCCTTCCTACCATTGCTTGGACATTGGTTCCTGAGTAGCCTGGTTTTAGTTATATACTGGGTTTGCACACATGTACTCTGCTTGGGTAGTTTGAATGGACTTTGTTTTCCCTTCATCTTCCTAAGCTAGAGGTGAAAGTGATTAGAACCCCTCTCCTTCTGCAGATCAGAAAATGAATCCTGATTCCCACTGCTTTTGGTCTGGTGTTGATCCACCAGTTATGGTCTGATGCACCCTACCCACTCTACAACATTTGTTGCATCCAATTACACTCAATTTAACATCACATATTTTTGCTATAGGAAAAGAGTATGCCTGGTTCAGATGTATTGTAGATTCCCCACATGTGTATTCCTCTACATAGAGATGTTATGATCCATGGGTTCACTTCAGACACTTTCTGAAGGATGATCATTGACGTAAACTTTGCATTGGTCCCTACACTAGGTCAGTGTTAGATTCCAGCTATTACATGAGAGAGATATCATATTAGAAGTAATACTTTTCCTAAACTGAAAATGTATTTCCTATACATACTTACTTCCTCTCAAAGTTCCCACCCTTCCACCCCACTTCCAGTGCTTTTTCTTTTTTTGCCGAATTTCAAAGTGAAGATTAGGTTCTACAACATAGAGGGTGAGCCAGCTGTGTAAGAAGGGTGTGTCACACTCTTGTTTTGTCCTGCTTAGTTGCATGCTATAGCCCACATTAAATGTGTGAGGTATGTGATAGTATCAAGGCTAGTGATGAATGAGAAAAGCTATTATGTGAGAGGGGTATGTATCTACTGGAAATGCATTTTTAGTTTATGAAAAATATAACTTTAAAGTTTAATTTGTTGCTTTGTTTGTTGCTGAGCCAGATAAATGCCTGAAGAACATTTTGTTGTTGATCCATAGTTGGTGTGATATTTTATGTAACAATAAGACTGATAATATTCTAATTATATTATTATTTACTGGCCTTATATGGGTTTCTAGTGAAAATTGTATCACTGCCAATAGCATTCCAGTTGTACAATTTATATTGTGTGTCAATAAAGCTGTTCCTCATTACTACCATTCATCAGGTCAGCTGACTGCTTACTGTTTAGTTTAGTTCAATGCAATGTAGAAAATCTAGTGAACGTTAAACTAATTATCAGACAGTGGACACTAGTTCATAAGACAGTAGGTATTACTTAAATATTACTATTTGTACATTGTATTATTTTCAGAATGTTCTTACAAGAATGCTTTTTAGCTATAACATTGATAAGAATGTTATTAAAGTTTCTAAACATAAAGTACCATTAGCAAGTGGTTTCTGTTTATACATATTTATTTAGTAATAAATTATTTAAAGTAAATCGTTTCTTCAAAACAAGGAAATACATATATGCTTGATATACATAGTATAGTTTTTAATTAAGTTGGATAAAATGTGAGTAATATTTTAGTCTCGTGGTAGATTTGACAATGCGTAAAATCTTAATACAGATTTTCTCATAATTAGAAGTATCTGTCATTATGTTATTTTCCATAATAAAGTGGTTAATTTAAGATTCTCTTAAGGTTTAAGAACACTAATAATTAAGCACTTTCATTTATTTCATTGGATGTCTGACATTTAAATTCCAAAAGATCAAGTTTAAGAAAATTAGAAAGAGTAACAAAAGCCCACCAGCAAACCAAAATCAACATTTATCAACAAAACAACCAATTACTTTTAAATGCAATTCAATTAATATAATTGACTGCCTATGAACAGTAATTATATCAAATAGTGTAATGTTAAATAATCTTTCTGATTATTATTTTTTCAAATCATTCAAACTGTCCAACTAATCAAAACATTGCCACAATGAATTCTCATTCAAATTTTGATTGATTCAATCACCTGGTGTCACTTCTCATGTAAATAATGAACTTGTCAAAACTTATGCTTCCAATAATTAGTTTTTGATTATTCCAGCTATCCAAATACTAAATGAGAATACTTCATTAGTTGAATGTAATTGATGAAGGAGCCAAAGGATTAATTAATTATCAAATTCCACTGATTTGCCAGCTCTACCATTTATGTTCTTGTACCTATTCAGTAAAAACTTAAGATAATTCAAACTAACAACACAAACCATATTGTCAGCTAAAACAGTATAAAAGTTTATAACTTTAGCAGAAAATAATTATTTTGGGGGTATCTTTTTAGCTTAAATTCCAAAGCTTAAAATTATTACCTTTATTATTTGTGGAATAATCTGTAGTGAGTGTAAAGAAATGTCAATATTTTTTTAAATATCAGTTTGAATATTTATTATACCATACTCTTTTGCATGCATATATTCAGTCAGTTTTTTTGTTTTGTTAGTTACTCAGTCTATAAAGGTGCATTTTGTACATATTTATAAATATATATCAATGAAATATAAAAAAACAATCAAAATAACAGAATATTCAGGGGCTAATTTAGTTTCTCTCAGATGTTTCTTTATAGTTCATTTTGTTCTGAACACTTTTTATTTCCTCTACTGGTTAGTTTTTCTGCCTTCATGTTGCTTAACTTCATTTAGACATTTACCTAACTGTGCACTGAAACTAAAACTTCCATATTTTTATGTATGTATCTTTTGAAAATAAGTTATTTTACTAATGCAACTTGTTATCCAGATAGTGTTCTATTAAATGCTGAAGTCAATTAAGATACCATTTTAATACGGTTTAAATTAAGCTCCTAAAGATACAAATAGAAACATTTAAACATATTTGCAATCAACTCATCCTTTGCATTTCCACCCTTATATGTAATGAGTGAAAGATACATGTTTATATATGACTAGCCTTCATTTTACTATAAATGTTCAATGCATTGATGTCAGTTTTATTTAACTGGATTTGAGTGCGAGCTGTAATAACTGAAAATGTTATAAATAATTATTGTAACTATCAGTTTCCAAGTTTTACCATCATATAATAGCTTTCTTCTTCACAGTCTAATTCAACACAAATTAACTTTAAAAAATTCAACTACTTATCTCTCAGCTTAAAGAACGAGATATTATTAAAAAATGTGCAGAAGTAACATATAGCAAACTATACTGGAAATTATTAGGTTGCCCAAATCATCTGAGTTAAATCATACATATAATGTAAACTTTTGTGCAAGAAGTTACAGAACACTTGATATAGTTTAATTTAGTAATATATTATGTATAACTGACTCTAAAATGCTGTAAAAACAAGTGACTGTTTGTTTTAGTCTTAATTTAGTGAATGTTATATGTGTTTTTTTCATTTGTTTATAACAGATGTCATTTACCTTAAAGCTCCTAATAGGCTTAGAAAACTAAGTCATGTCATTTATTGTCAATTGATTTTTAAATAAATATTTTACCTCAGATATGCAGAAATTGGAGGAAATCTTAAAAAACCTGTTCGCAAGGTCAACCCAAAGGTATGTTTGTCTAAGACATATTGAATATTGTAAAGAAGCTTTATTTGTTTGTTTTGTTTGTTTGTTTGTTTTGAATTTCGCACAAAGCTACTTGAGGGCTATCTGTGCTAGCCGTCCCTAATTTAGCAGTGTAAGACTAGAGGGAAGGCAGCTAGTCATCACCACCCACCACCAACTTTTGGGCTACTCTTTTACCAACGAATAGTGAGATTGACCATCACATTATAATGCCCCCACGGCTGAAAGGGCAAGTATGTTTGGCGCAACGGGATGTGAATTCGCGACCCTCAGATTACGAGTCGCACGCCTTAACAAGCTTGGCCATGCCGGGCCGGCTTTATTTAATATACTTTTCCAATAGATCATAGTCATAAGGAAAACTCAGTTATAGAATGAAAATTTGTTATTATTATTAAACAATTAAAAACTAGAGAATTGATGAAAACAGTGAATAAAAAATTAGATTTTGTTGAATGTACTAACTTATAATGATCATATTTTCTCTTGATTTCTACCTGCTCGTTGCAAGTTATTTAACTTAATAAACAGAATTTATTGGTAGAGAAAAATGCTGAAAGTTACAAGGTGGAACCTCAAATTCAGTAATGGAAATTTGTTCCTGCTTAAAGTAATTTACTTAATAATTAAGTTCAACCTTAATATAGGAATTTTTATGTGTTTATCTAATGGATTTTTTATTATTTTATTTATTATTGTCATTAGATTATTTGTGGACATTCTAATACATATTACAGTTTTAATAAGTAGCATTGCCTCATCCTATTTTGTAATACACAGTGATGTTCACTGTATTGTTTTAAATGTTTTGTTTACAGGTAAAGCCTGCTAGCCACAGTAAAGTCCAAGACTCTGTCAAAATTCACAACTCATCACCTGATGTGGTGACAATCTTGTAAGTTATCAGGATACTTTTATTGTATATTTTACAGAAATCATCTACAAGTAATTGTAAAATTTAATACTTGTCAAAAGGTATACAAGTAGTTGTAATCATTGGGTATTTTATCACTAATGATGGGGTTACCCACAAATTTGGAAATTATAATTTATCAAAGATTCTCAGCCACATTCCTGTATATATATCACAGTTTAAACTATTTTTGATGACTAATTTAACCTGTGAATAGATCCTTAAGAAGTATGGTCATGTAAGCTTTATTTAGATTTTTTATGATTGTAAATATGGTAAGGCAAATAACTAAATATAAAATTTGCATACTAGGTGAAAAGTTATGAAAGTTAAATACTCTGTACAAAGCTATAAATAAATCAAAAATAAATTTTTACACTTGGTGTTTTGAGATAAATAATACTCTACTATAAAGTAATTTATAGTACAGTATTATAGTACCTAATATGCCTCTAAAGCCTACCGTCAGTGCTCAAAACTCACCTTGCCATCAACTGGGTACTTTCCTAGTACCTATCTTATCTCCACTACAAGGAAACACTAAACATCACATTCAAAACTTAACAGGTTCTATAGGATAACTCAGAAAGCTACATATCAAATCCCAGGATATAAAGGTCAGTTTTGATGTCACAGATCTATTTGCCAATGCTCCAACCTCAGAAACCCTTCACATCGCCAGACAACAACTGCTGAATAACAACTCTACACCACACAGAGCAGATATGAAAATAGATGCCATAATGGAACTAACAACCATTTGTCTTCAGTCAATCTATTTCCAATACAACAAGGGATTCTACAAACGAACAGATGGTTCAGCCATGGGATCACTGCTCTCTCCAACCCTAGCAGACATTTTCTTGGAAGACTTTGAAAAAAAGAGCCCTTTCATCCACACCCATAAAACCAAGTTTCTACAAACATTATGTCGACAACACCTTTGTTAATTGGCCCCATGGTCATGAAGACTTACTAGTCTTCTTAGAAAATCTAAATTCCATAGACAAAAGAATCCAGTTCACTATGAAAATAGAGGAACAAAACAGTCTATCATTCCTTGGCATACTCATCAGCAAACAAGCAAGACAAATAACCACAACTGTATACAGAAAACCCATCCTCATGGACAGATACCTACACTTCCAGTCCTATCATCCAACCTTGATAAAACGTGGTATAATCCAATGCTTAAACAAGAACAGAAAACATTTGTGATAAGACATCCATCGAAGCAGAACACCAAAAGATTGTAGAGAGTTTTAAACAGAATGGTTACACCTCCCCCTTCATCAAAAACTTCTTGAAGAAGACTATGAGAAAAAGAAAAGATCAGAAAGTCACCATCACTACCACCATTTACCTACCATACCTGCAACATTTCAGTGAAAAACTCAAATGCATAGCCAAGAAATTCAACATAGAAGTCCAATGGAAATCCTACAATACCTTAAGGTCCATTCTGGTAAAAAAACAAACAGCAACCTACCAAAAATAATCTCGAAAAGATCATCTATGAAATTCCATGTTCCTGCAATGATACATACATTGGAGAAACGGGAAAAAAACTTGCAACAAGAATAAAAGAATATAAAGATAGTACAAGACTCATGAAAACACAAAATTCACGCATTGCAGGGTACACCATATTAACTGGACACAATAAACTGGGAAAAAGCTAGAATCATTGACATAATCAAATTTTGGAAGACAAGAAAAATCAAAAAATCATTTTATATTAACACCATTAAACCTTCATTAACAGAGATTCCAGATTAGAGATGCGTATCCTGTGGCTTTCATGGATTGAATCTACAGGAAATCTCTCCTCCAATTAGAAACAGTGATTATCCAACCAATCATAACATGCTCTCCTCAATCCACCAGGACACTATGAAAGAATGACAACACCTACACACACACTGACTTGAAGAGGAAAGGCTGAAGACTTTCAAAACGTTCTCTACACTTGTGTCTCCACAACAAGCAGTTGCTGTCCATTCTACAAAGTTTCATAATAAATACTTCACTTAAACAATCTATCAAAGAATTGACTTTTCATTATTATTTTCTAATAAATCAAGTTTTTCAACTTCACTAATTGATGTTACTACTTATTAAAATTTTCAACTAATCAAAATGAAGAATTCTATTTTTTTATTATTTCAACTGTTCATGTAATTAAAAAAATTATTGTTTGTTTACTTTTAAGCACAAAGATACACAATGGGCCATCTGTGCTTTGGCCACTGTAAGATTTGGATTTATAGCATTAAAAAATTTTTTTGTCATTTCAAATTAGAACAATCAATTAAGAAATTCCACTAATTGTGCAGTTTCAATTTTAAATAAATGCTTTATCACTTAAAAATTACCTGACATTTGCAATCAGTTGTCCATCTTTGTTTTAGCAGGTTCAAAATGATGTGCTTAGTGATATATCCCATAGTGACATGATGTTGTCTTCTGCAGTCTGCCTTATAACCAACTTCTGAGGAAACAGTAAAGGCAATTCAGAACCATTCCAAACCATGTGATAATTTCCCTACTCAGTTAAAAACAAATGTGTATCTATTGATTCATGGTTGTCAAAAGGCTTCATAGTACTAAGTACCAGTATAAGTAGTTAAAATTTACTGAGAAAAATAAAAACTGAAACATTTTGTATCTACCAAGACATAGGAACAGCACTCTAAATGTGAAATTTGGAGACATTTTATATATAAGAGAAATAATTTTGATATAAAATCTGTTACCAGTGCAATATTTAGCCCTAACAAAACTAAATGTTTACTTTCAGATATTATGTGAAGCTTAAAAAACCCTGTAAAAATAGCAGTTTTAGAATGTACACAAGTTATAAAGATAGACTTTTTACTTATTATGCATTTTCTCATTTATGACATTTTTAGTAACAGAACTTTAGATCCCAATGTAAGGCTTGAGAATAAATGGTTTTAAGATATTGGAAGTCTAGTTTGAGATGGCTTGTTTGTTTCCATGTTATACTTTTTTTTCATGAATAACTGATCCTTACCATAACAAGTTATTAACTCATCTGTAACAATCATAACATATTGTTGCTTTTTGAGTTATAAAACCCTTTATAAATGGTGTTTATTTGAAATCCCAGAAATATGCAGTAAGAGATAGCTTTCCATAGGTTGCAAACTCAAGGATATTTACATGAGAATCAAGATGGCAGAGTAGGGATTCATAGCCATAAGGAAGATTTATCACAGATCTATAAAATAATAATTACAAAAAAGACACCCTACTTGTGTGATGTATTAATTAATTCTAGCCTACAGTTCCAGATCAAATAGTTTACTTTAAACTCATAGATTACTTACTTATGGATCTTGTTTCATATAACTGGTAGTGGAGAACATAGCTTTCTGAAGCTCTGTAGGCCAACCATAGTTAACTAGAGCTGTGGTAATCTAATTTGGTCTGATATAGCTCTATGTTTCATTGTTCTAAACCATTTCTCTTTGGTACTGAATGATGCCCAATCTACAAAAGTTATAAAGACAAACTTATTTTAAAGTGTATTTTCTCTTTTATGATAAAGAACCTATGACATACATCATTACTGTCAGTGGAATCAAACAACACTATTGGTCTTGTAATGTTTGAAAGGTGATGTTTAATTTATTTAAGTCTTCATTGGCAAGAATGAAAATAAAACAACAGTTCTTAAAATCACTGTAGAATATTTTCTCAGCTACAAATTGTGGCAAGTTTTACTTTTTGACAAGTTCAGAAATACATTAAAAATCTTAATTTTACATCATTTATTTATTCAAATCATTTTCTCTTGTATAGTAAGCTCATTTGATATTTCTATCTGGAAAATGTTTATTGTCAAAGTGTTAAATAAAGACTGTTAGTACTCTTGGTGGTGTATTTATATTTTTAGTGACTTAGACAAATTTTATTGAAGAAACTATTTTAATAGACATTTATGTCTCTTTTTATATATCTACGTGTATGTGACTGAAAAAGAGAGATTATAGTCAAGGTATTACAAAATACTTAATAACTAACTATTGATTTGCTTAAATAGTGCTTTCAATAATGGAGACGGATTCACATCTCCCCAGAAGATTGTTATCAACAAGCATGAATTGACAAATTGGAGTCGAGTGTTACAAACAATTGGAGAAGCTGTCCAGCCACAGTCTAGAGTTGCTAAAAGGTAATATTTGGTTATATGTAAACCACATGGTTTCTTTTACTTACAGTAAAATTTTAAGTCGTATGAAGCTGTTGAGAATGATTTGCTTTCTGAAAGTACAATAACAAGTGTTCTGAAACAAAATTTAGTTTATAAATTATAAACACAGACTGAAATTATTAGCTTATATTTATAACTAAACAACTATCTTTATTTGTCTTTAACCTGAAAATTTATTTTGATTGTTGTGTAAAAAATAACCATGAAACAAATGGTAAAAACAGATAAAAATAAGTGTATTTAAATCTGAAATTAGTTGTTTAATTATAAATAATGTAGTGACCCTTCATTATATATAAACATGGAATAATCAGGTTTGATAACCAAATAAACTGGATTTTTTTGTGTTTTTAGTTTAGAAATACAATAAAGACAAATGCAGTAACCAATTTCAAAAATGACTTAAAAGCTGTGCAGTATGATTTCTGTCTTACTGTACATTTCTTGTAAATGGCAACACACTAAATTGGTTATTTATTAAAAATGCTGACAAAAGGAATCATTCAACATAGACAGTAAATGATAAAAAAAAACCTTCAGAAATGCTACTTGCCTCACCAGAAATGATGGATGTTATCTCACAACACTATAAAAAAAAAAGATTTTGTGCATGTGACAAACCCTGAAAAAATACACAACCATATATGTATAGGCCATAACCGCCACCAATAGGAAGGCAATACCACAAGATCATTCTTTCTGTGGTATTTCTTGGCTTCAAAAATGTTTTTTTTTAATAATACAGACCTATTTATGGTTCTACATGTTTTGAAATGTTTATATGTTCTACTATAATTACTGTATACTGAATCCAAAAATATCAATTTTTTTACTATACAACAAATTTTCCACAAAATATCTCATGTACTTTTTTACATAAATGAATTATTTTCATTGAAATTGGTTCACATTCTTGTTGTGCTTAAAATACTGATGCTAATGGTCGTTAAAACCAGATGCTCCAGATGCAATACATAAAAGAAAGACTGCAACACATAATTTTGAGACTAAATGATGTAAATTTCACACAAAAGATCAGGCTGACTGAGAATGAATATTCCTTTGACATTAGTTTTCTTCCCTTTTCTTCAGTCTATCTGTATTTTTGTTAACAAATGTAAAAGCAAAAAAGTGTTCATTGTGATAAACAAAATAATGATTTGATCTAAGAAAGCTCTTTTCCCAATTGGTAAAAAAAATAAATATTATTTTAAAAATATGCATAGCTGAATTATTGAAAATCCATTATTAAAACCAAAACAACTTTTATGAAATTTAACTTTGCAAGCCTATGTAATTACAGAAGGTTTATATTATTATTTACAGTTTCAGTTTATTATTCAGATTTATGATATATCTTCTTGTTATTTTTTTTCATTTTGAGAGCAAAAGATACAAAATTTTAAACCTTTTAGATATTAGACTTTAAATTGAGTTATTACCTTTCCTATAATTAAATTGGTTTATTCTCTTAACACATTTTTGTGTTAAATCATGTGTTTCAGTGTTTGTGATGGTTTGTTTCACAGGAATTACTCAACATTTTCATCATTATGCTAATTACCAGGACTTTGTACAACAACATATCAGATCTACTTTAAAACATTGGTAAATAGTACATTTTTTTTATTGGCCTTCCTATGAGTTCATGTATTCACACTTCTTACATCTCCCTAGGTCCTCACACTCTGTGACAGTAGTCATCATCTACTGTGTTAATGAAAGTTGGAAGTACTCTGATGGTTAGTTATGCTGTTACCATATTGCATCAGGTAGTTGGTTTCATTCTAATCTCAGATTCAGGATTCTCAACATCCTGCTTTGTGTTTTAGTAATTTTTATGTAGCTGTTCCCAGCATCTGTTTGCTTCAGATACTTTCTTTTCTTATGAAGAAAGTATAACCTCATCTTTCTCCTTTGCTGCTTTGATTAAACACTTATGATTTTCTTTTTCCAGTAGTTATCTGCAGAATTTTGGGTTACCTTGTGTAAGCCTCCATCTTCTCAGACTACCTAATCAAACCCCAACTGCATTATCCTCCTAGACACCAAGAATTTTTGTGTGATGTATGGTCATGATTCTCTTTTCCTTAAACTTTAATCCTGTGACTCTCTTTTTCTCAGTTTGGTGATCTCTTTCTTTGTCTTTATTTTGCCTTCATTCTGCTCATCTTCATCTTGCATTTGCTCACTTTGTCAATATTTCTCTTTCTTTTGGAAACTTTAGATTGTTATCCCAACAGCTTTACTGAGGACAATTTAGTTTCTTAGTTACTCTTAGAGTGGAAACTCTAAACAATGAAGATCAGCAGCAGTCATCTTGGCTCTTTTGTAGTTTTCTTCTTTACTTGATCTTGAGTTCCAAACAGGTTTCTCATCCTAAAGAGCCTTATAATGTCACTTCTTACTACTTTCTAACAGTCCTATCTTGAAGGGCTTACTGTCATAAACAAGACTGTGACTTGTTTCTGGACTTCCTTTGTAGAAGAATTTGAGGTCACACAGATACTTTGTCATCGATTTTCTTGTCATTGTATACACAACTTCCTCTTTCTACCCCCTCAGATTCCTTGTATCTTCATTGCTTGATGGAAACTATCTTATTTCCTATTTAGGAACAACAACATATTTTTTATTACCCCCTTTTTTTTTCATTCTCAAGAAGATTAAAGATTGGCAACCTATCATAGGTCTATCATACTTAAACTACCTTCTTGTCATTTCTTGGTTCCAGATGGATGGTTTTCTCAATCTGAGGTACATGTTTCCTTTCAGGTGATGTTTGGGATGTATTCCTTTATGTTCTGATTTGTCCAGTACATCCACAATGAGCAGAATGTTCAGTTTTGTACCCTTCCATTTCAATTGGTCTCAGCCATGTATGTTTTCAGTCAGGTATAGAGAGCATTGGTATGAAGGGTGCATTTGTTGAACCTACGTTTCCACTACTGTCTAGATAACCAACTCCTTCCTGCCCCATTCGATTAAGCATCCTTAACTGCAGCCTCCCTTTTCTTATCCTTAAATGTAGATTGAGTGGGTTTCATCAATTTGTGTTTTTATAATGATGTATTTATCTTTTATACCTGTTTTAAGTTCATACCCTCTTTCCATCACTTAAGTTACTTGCAAATGATCAATAAAATGCCAACATCATCCAAAGACATCACATATTTCAATATGCCTAAAACTAAAAAAAGTATGAAAAATAATTTAGAATTACTCAGTAAAAAATTAACATGGGTTATTCTTTTACATAATAAAAATTTAACAACATGCTGCTAAAAACTTAGTGTTTGAAACACTATAGTTCATTGTTTTGCTGCACCTGAAGGCAAGGACATTCAAGAATAAAGACCAGAAAGAACAAGTTCAACGTTTAATTTTTTGAAATCATTTACAAAAATAAATATGGAAATACATTATGTGCATGTAATCAGAGCCTGCAATAAAGCTATTCAAAAGTGCTTATAGTAAAGAATAGGTGAAGCAAAAGACAAAAAGAGTAATATGTCAGGTATGAACATGCTCAAGTGTTTAAAGCTTACAGTGAACAGTGTGCTATGGACTAATTAAATAAAATTGAGAGTTTTGAAAAATCTGGAAAAATTTTATCTGGTGACATTACCATGGAAAGTTTATGCAAGTATTTAAAAATTAGTAAAACATGGTAATGGATAATAGTGTGAGAAGGCTCTTCTGCTTCAGAATTATGTGGGAAATATTTTTAAACTTTATAGTGTTATAATGATATACTGTTATACGACACAATACCCAATGGATGATACTTAAATAACCCTGTCTTGGAATTTTAGCAGTACAATGACCTGAAACATACCACCCTAATGAATAGATGTGTGATTGTAAACTTTTATTATATTTAATTGTATCGTGGATCCAAGGATTCAAGTTTTATGTCACTTAGCTGCAAAAATTCACTCTATGCCTTTGGGTCATGGGTCTACCATGGGCATCATATTCAAATTCCATTATTTGGTTAGAGAAGAGTAAACCCCTGAGTTGGTAGTGTTTGTTTTTGCCTAATTGATTTCTCTCTAATTTATGAGTTAAAAATTAAGGATGCTTATGTGCTGATAGCCATTGAACCTTGTGTAGATTTGCATGGAAATTCTAAATAATATGTTAAGAAAATATTTCTCTAAACTTTAAGTGCTTTTAAGGACTTGAAATTCTTAACTCTTTGTTTTTTCATTATAATTATATGCTTTAACTTGCCTTTAAAAACAGAAGAATATTCTGTATCATTGAAACATTAGCTTATAAATATATTTGTATATATTATATTTATACACATACATACATCTATACATACATACTTTTCCTTCTGTAAATATGATAAGAGCATAAAGCTAAGTGTTTCAAGTAATTTTGACACAAATTCAGTTACATTATGCTAGCATGTCTACACATGCACACACAGAAGTTTGATTACTTATTACAGTGATTTTGAGCATGCAAGTCAGCAAGTCATGACATCCACAGCTGATACAAAATTTTTGTGGAATGGAATAGATTAGAACTACATTTTAATATTTCATAGGTAGTGTGATGCCACCAGAAACGTACCACAGCACTTTCCAGTGCAAAATATTCATATGTTCAAATCATAAAGATGAGTTTAAATCAGTGATTTAGAATTAAGATGAAGGTATCCCTTGAACTTAATGGCATAAGAAAACAAAACTGTTCAAAAATAGACCTACAAATCATAACCTAGCCATGGAGAAGGTGAGACCTGATGACCACAAAGGTCAGTGGAAAGAGGCATTCATGTACCCCAGGCAGTAGTACACAGCATAATCAAGAAGGATCTTCAATGGAAGTGTGACACATGTCACTTTCATGAGATACCTTTTTAACCATTGCATATCTCAAGCAGCTAGAGAATGAAATGAATGCATAATCTAATCTGTATGTAGACAACTATCACAATTTGTAATGCCCCAAAATACAATATATTGTATCTCTGTATACACAAACATTCATTCATTTATTTATGTGTGTGTAAATATACATGTGACTATTAATCTTCCCACTCCAGGTTACATACAATTGATGGAAAACCTGTAAATGGACCAGAAGACCTAGTTAGTGGCAGAAAGTATGTGGTTGTTGGTAACTCTGAAACCTTTAAAAAAGTTAATTATGGGATGAGCAAAGGAAATGTGACATCTAAAAAACTTTCAGTGTGAGCATAACTTTTATTCACTTATAACTTTTATGTGTAACTGTAGATTCACTCTATATTAATATTATTTAAAATCAGACAAAAAGACAAATACTAACTTCATTCCATTTTATGTATCATAAAGAGTAGAAAAATATTCTTAATTTAAACTTGATACATTTTCATTAAAGATACTAACTTGTGGGAAATTTTTGAAGTTATATACCTTCCATTCCATACAGGTACAATTTATTGAAAATTTGTTAAACATATCTTATTAATTGTATGTTTTGTATTTGTGCCTCTGATGTCCTTTTTTTTCTTATTTCTCTCTCTTCAAGAGGAAACCTATTGTTTTAAAGATGTACCACCTCCAGTAATATTAACCAAACACTATCATTATTGATATTCATTGATATATATCTTTTTGTCTTGATATGTAAACACTGTATCACTTTTTAATAACGTTTTAGATTTTTCAGATCTTGAAACCTTTATCTGTGACAGTTGAAAAACAGCTATATTTTACTTTTCATAACTAGAAAACAAAATATCTTTAGTCAAATATTTTGCAAAACTTTCATGCAGGTGTTCTACTTTTCTTTAGTTGAAGTCCTCTGAAATAAGATTAAAAAGTTGTAAGTTTGTAGTGATCCTCTGGACAAAGGTCTGTAACTATAGTGGTCACTCAGTAAACCTTTGTACTTGCTGGACTTTGTGTCATCACTACTCTAATTGTATGTGATACTTATATGAGTTAGAATAAGTTGAGGGTTTCATGATGATGAGAAACCCACTTAAAGTTAAAATCAATTTAAAGACTCCTGGTATGAGTATTAAAACTTTAATAAAATAAAGAACAATGCCTCCTGTAGTCTTGTACTCATTCACACTCTTGTCCCAAAGACATGCCCAGTAAAGGTCAGTTGCAAACTCTTATTGTTAACCTGATAATGACTTTAGAAGGTTGAAAAGTTATTCTGTACTTTATTTTAATTAAAGTTTTAATACCCATACAACCATCTTTTAGAATACAAGTTGAGGGTTTATCTCTCTTGAACGTATTATGGTGATGGTCATTAATGGAAACAATTACGAAACAGTTGGAAGTCACTGGTGAAGCCTGTAATTAAAGATATTCAGCTTTCAACTAGAATTGTTATTTGAATAATGGTGAAGATAAAAGTTGTGAAAACTATGTGGTCAGTTAGAGTCACAGTCATTGTAACCTGTCTGAGAGTGAATACACGATTTCTTGAGTATATGTGGTCTCTAGTTTAGTGGTATGTTAATAATCTAAACTCGAGAGAGTCATGGACTGTAAGTATTACTCACTGAGTTTGTAAGGTTTTTGGAGGAGAAAATAGCCAATTAGGTCAGACAATGATCATACATCATCACATAGATACAGATAGCAAATGCATCTGATAAAATAACTACTACACAGTCTTCCTTGAAGCATCACAGATGTTGCCAACATAGAAATCTAACAGAGGTTGAAGAATAGGATAACACAAACATTGTACTGTTGGGTCAATCTATGCATTTGTTAATAATATTAAGAATGCAGTGGGGCTAATGTGGTAATACATGTCAATGCCTTTCCTTTTTTTTTGCCAGATAGACAAATCTCTAGAGCATTCATGGTTTCAGCATGCTATATTTGGCTTCCATCTATTGACAGGTCAAGGTAGATGATAATATGCCTACGGTCATACAAGTTCCACATTATACCATTTTGTTTATATAATGCACCTGCCACTTTCTGGAGATTAATGAAATTTACTTGGAGAACTGCAATGAAGAATTGTGTTAATAAAGTCTAAAATAGTTGGATTTGGTTGAACATCTAAAGTTATAACAGAGAACTTAATAACTGTATTCCAGTGAATAAATGAATTAGACTTGAATTGAAACCAAGAAATTGTGTGTTTATATGCACAGGACTGGAGATTTTATATCAAACAGTAACCAAGGATCTAATATTTGCTGTCTCTGCAAAGACTGTAGCAATTAAAAACTGGTCTCATTCTCAGACCATATGAGAAGTATTCTCCATTAATCTTATGATAATACAGACTAGCAGAAATTGGTATTTGTCACTTTTCAACCTGTTGAACAGTTCCATGATTCTCACAGTACATCATGTAATAGCAACTTTATTACAACACAGTTTGGATGGCTGAATAGTTGACGGGTGAGTATGCCTGCACAACTTATATGAAGATTGCTCCTGAATGCTGATAATGGGTGATAAACAAATGACTTCCAATAGTTTTCCAATAAAAAGATCCTATTATATTTATTCTTATTGCACACTACAGTACAAGGCAAGTAAAGAAAGGTCTGTAAAATGTTATACTTAATCTCATTGTGATGTCATGTAACACAAGCTACAGAATGAAAACATTTATCAATAAATTATACATATTTGAAACTTTAGGTTACAACCTTCTCCAGCCAAAGGATTAAAAACAGGAACAAATAAAACTACAAAGGCAAAACCCAAAACTGGCAGTCAACAGTCAACTAAAAATACAAATGAAGATGTACTTTCCACAGAAGAATACGAGTCAATCTCTAAATCAAGTACTGCCGATTCTGAGAATCTCTTTCATGCCAAAGGTTTTGGCAGTACATCAGCTGGACCTGCCAGAGAGGTAGATCTTGATCAAGGTAACAGTTAATGTTAGATGTTTTAGTTTTATTAATTTTTGAAACTCAGTAACATAATATGCCTATAAACAAAATGTTATATATTTAAATACTAAAATATATTCTCAAAGTAAATACTAAATTTAACAGCTTTTCTGTAAAGTAATTAGCAAATGATCATTTTTATATATTTGTTTTTTTACAAAATATTCCACATGATCCACAAATGTGTTATACTTTGTACGTACATTTGCAACTTATTTCACTCTAATTTTAAATACTTCAAGAGATCATTAGGCTGTATTAGTTAAATAAGTTTATGTTAACTTAAAAGTATATACAAAATATAGTAAACTAAGTTATGCATCTATATATGTAAAGCTGATTACAAGGCCTCAAACTGAAGAGTTTGTAAGATCTTCATTAGGTAAATATATGTTCAAAAATGTCTTTACAAACTTTGTCAGACTTAGGTGGAGTATATAGAGCTAAACAACATAGCCCACTAACAGAAGGAGCAACAGAAATTAATGAAACTCCTGAAACTGCTGTGGATTTACCAGTTGAACAGCTAGAGGCTGAAGAAGTTTTGGTATGTTTTAATTCAAATTATCCAATAAAAGTCTGTACTAAAGATATTACCTTATGCACAACTAACATGAAATTTCCTGCACATTCCAAAAATGTTGAATAAATTCCTACCTTTATGTACATCAACATTTAATGCTCTATCTCATGATATAATCGTCATAATGCTATATCTTTTCACTGACAGGAGAGCAATGTAATTTTCATGTGCAGTAATCCCTGTGAGTACTAGTATATGATTCTAGCTCACTTTTTCCTCAGGATTGCATATGTTCAGATGTGATTTTTACTGTATCTTTCGAGTTTCTAGTGACTTTGATCAACTGCGTTCATCATTGCAATTTTGTTCCATCCACCTTATTGCAAGCTTTTTCCCTGTAGCCACCACTATATTTCTTTATTCTATTAATATTATACATATACATAAGTCACTCATTGATTGCCAATTTATCATGAATTCTCAAACCCATGTTGCCAAGATTTTATCATTCAGTAATCTTTTACACCTGTATCAACACTGACTGGAGGTACATTATCCATTCTTAATGTTTCCACTATAACTCATCAGGTGATTGGTTCCCCTTCTGTTTATTTCTTCTCATCAAATTCAGGTCCTTCATCATTCTGTTTTCATTGCATTCCATGGAACCTGCCTCGACTGTGAATGAGTTTGTCTAGCTCTTGCCACCTCCAGCCTTCACTTTCCTCACAAGGAACAGTTACCTATGCCTTCTTTGTTTGTTACCCTTATAAGTTAGGTATGTGACACTCTGTCTCTTTCACCAGAAAGTAAGGATGACTTTCAGATTTTTTTTAGTTCATAAGTTTCACTCTTCTGACTTACTCTTTCCCCTCATCCCTCCCTGGACATTTGTGCCCATTTTGATGTCAATCAACATTTTTCTCTTCTTCCCCTCATGTTCAAGACTCTTTCTGTGGCTTGTGATCATGATCCTTCTACATTTCTGGAACTCAAGTCTCTTTCAACTTCAGACATTCCTCTTTCTCCTTCATTGCCCCTTTTTTTACAAGCAACCTAGTCACATTTGTCTGACCTTTATCCATCTCATTCACTTTATCTCCACCCTCTATCTCCTTATCAAGGACTGTGACCTCCTAAGTTTTATATTAGGGCACCTATTTTTATTTATTTTCCACCTTGGCTTCTCATTCTTCTTCTGCTGTCTCTTTTGACTTAATTTCTCTTTTTTGGAGATACTTTATTTAACTTCTTTTCTCACAGACCAAGTCCTTGGTATCTTGGGCTGAGGCTTCTTCCCAGAAGTCTTCCATTGTTTCTCTGGTTTCCCAACTCACTATATAATGGGTACCTCAGTTAGCTGCTTTGTCTCAGGAGTCATGTTAGGCTAACCCCTCACCTGTTCTTCATCCAGTCACTTCTGATTGCTGCTCCCCTCCTACATCAGGAGGGAATAGCTATCAATGGTGAACCATCTTTGGAATTAATTCTTAGCTCTGAGCCTGTTAGCACCTAATCTCTTGTTTTCAACACCCAAAGGTTGTGCAAGTTCCTTCTGATTGTCAACCTTTTCAATTTCATACTTCTCTTTCTGAAAGAGTCTACATTTGTTCACCAAAAGCTATCTCGACCTTAATTTTAAAACATTTTTTTAAATTTTCAACAGTACACCAGTGCTGTATACCCAGTCATTTTGTACCATTGCAGCAAAATGTGCTGACCATGTGATTACCCTCCACCAATTATACTGTACCATCTGTACTAGCTCCCTCTAAAATTTCAGTCCAATCCTCATTATCTCAATAGATCCTTCAGTGTGAATTCCTGTATGTGATGAGGGGACCTCCCAGGGAAGGTTCTGTCCTTTCAGTTTATCCCCTCTGGGATCTAAACATCCACCTACATGTTTGCCGTGCATGGTGACCTGTGAAGGGGAGGAGAGGATCCTGTTGGTTGAGGGGTCCAACCCTAACACATCACTTTGGCCTTGAATTCTTGTAGATGGGCATCCTTGGGGTAGCTACCCTAGGTCAGTTGGCTGGTCCATTTGGACTATGGTCAACCAAGTACCAGTGTTGGATGATCTCAACAGGCATTTGGGTACAGTGCTCACAAAACCCTGGTATTGCTGCAGTGTCCTTGTTTGGCATTATAGTGCATCCTATTGTAGTGCTCCATGGTGACTGGGGTCAGTTGGCACCAAAAAAATCATTTTCTTATTAACGATCTTCCAAATAAAAACTTAAACAAAATAGTGAAAAAAACAGTCCATAGGTAAACAGCTACATTTTGAAAATTCTGAGCAGCAATCTTCAACATCTGTAACACCTGTACCTCATTTTCTTATACTACATTCTCTTTCAGACAATCATTTAGGGCAAATGTCTCCCTTTTTCAATCAGAAGGACTTGCTGGCTCTCCAAAGCCAGTCAAGAAGCTTTGCTCTGGTGACATATTGGTGGAAACATCACATCTCAACACAGTGAACTCCTCTTACATTCAAAGCTGATTGGGGATATACCTATTGAGGTTATGCCTCATGCTATTTTGAATTCATCACGAGGAGTGATTGTTGAGAGGGATTTGAAGAACATCACCAAGTCAGAGATTCTCACTGGTTTCTCCACCCAAGGAGTTTCTGCAGTGAGGCGTATATCCACTCTCAAAGATGGAATTATGGTGCCAACCAATGTCCTCATTCTGACATTTACAACACCACGTCCACCTGCCACTATCAAGGCAGATTATCTTAAATGCATGGTACAGCCATACATTCTAAACCTTCTCAGATGTTTCCTGTGTCAACAGTTCCATTACTTGAAGCCATTATGTTGTGGTCCCTGATGTGTGCTTGTTGTGGTGGCAAGGACCACGATGCCTGTAAGTGTAAAACAGACCTCACTGTGTCAGTTGCAATGGTTCTCACTCATTCCACTTTTGTTCTTGCCCTAAATGGTTGGAAGAAAAAGAGAAGCAGGATTTGAAGACAATTCAAAACATTACTTACCCTGAGGCTCAAAAGCTACTCACCACCACTTCATCTCGGACATATGCTGCTGCACTTTGTTCCACTACCACAGTGGGAGTGCAGACAGATCTCTCTGTACCCCCAAAATAAACGTTCTCAAACCAAATGAAAAGTCTTTTGACCTCCATGGTTAAAAAAAGTTAATGAAGTAACGTCAACACCCACTGTCCCTAACATTCATTCCGGCATCAGTCAGACCTGATGATGTACACTACAAAATGCTGCACCATCTATCTCCCTTTTCTTGCTGTTCTGATTGTTTTCAACTGGATCTGGCAGGAAAATGTTTTTCCTGATGCCTGACACCAGGCAATTGTCCTATCTTTCTCTAAGCCTGGGAAGGATTCCTTCAAACTACCATCCAATTGCTTTGATGAGCTGTCTCTGTATGACCTCAGAGAGGATGGCTAATGCTCATCTTGTTTGGTTCTTCCAATCAAATAACCTCTGACAACAGCTCTCCAACACGAACTACCTAATTCAACTTGAAATGTCAATCAAAGAAGCCTTTCTCAAATGACAACATCTTGTATCAATATTCTTTGGCATTGAGAAGGCTTATGATACAACATGGAGGTATGGAATTTTGAGAGACCACCATTTATTTAAGTTACGTGGCCATTTGCCCATTTCTATTAACAATTTTTCAAGGACAGGCAATTCCAAGTTCATGTGGGTTCGACACTTTCCCATTCTTTTCTCCAGGAACTTGGAATCCCTCAGGGCTGTGTTTAGAGTGTCACACTTTTCAGTATAAAGATTAACGCTGTCACTGAACAACTCCCTCTTACTGTTGCAAACAGATTCTGTGTTGGCGATTTTCAGATTTCATGTCAGTCATCGAACATTAAGTATGTTGATCAGCAACTACAGACTGCCCTCAATTGTTTACTGAAGTGGATCACAGCAAATGGTTTTAACTTCTCTCTCTCTAAAACCATTTGCATGCACTTTTGCTGCCAACAGGGTATTCACCCTGATCCTGAACTCCATATCGGTGAAGTTGTGTTGCCTATGGTCCCTGAGACAAAGTTCTTGGAGCTTATCTTTGACCATAAGCTGATCTTTATGCCATACATCAAGCAGCTACAGGTCAAATGTACAAGAACACTGAACATCCTCCATGTTCTCTCTTCCATCACTTGGGAAGCAGATCGATGTTCTATGTTAAAGATATATTGTGCTCTTATTTGATCAAAACTAAACAATGGACCACTGGTCTATGGCTCTGCCAGAACCTCAGCTTTGAAGATGCTGGACCCCATTCATCCTCAGGGACTTCGGCTCTGCACCAGGGCTTTCTGCACTTCCCCAGCTCAGAGCTTATGCTCAGAGTCTCATGAACTTCCTCTACACCTCCACCATTTGCAACTGTCTTTACTGTATGCTTCAAAACTTCAATTCTTACCACAGGTTGTGTTTTCCTTCCTTGTTGTGCTATGCTTTTTCAGAACATGATTTGCCATTGCTTCTTTTGACATTTATATCCAGGCACAGTTGGATGAATTGGGTCTGTCATTGGATAATATTGCTGTAACCACTGGTCAGCCCATCCCACCATTGCTTATTATAGTCCCCAAATGTGGCCCTTCTTTAAGTAATCTGAAAAAAGCATATACTGTCTGTTATTTGCTAAACATCTTTCAAACCATCCTTCCATTCCTATTTATACAGATAGTTCAAAATCAGGTGACTCTGTGGGCTCTACCATGGTTTGTTGTGGTTCAGTGATTGCCCTCTATAATTTCTATGTTCACTGCCGAACTGTACGCCATTTCTCTTGCCCTGGATCACATAAAAGCAGTGACAGGCACTGTCACTGCTGTGCCTGTTCCATACATGGATTATGGTCCTGTATTGAAGGTGGATACCAGGCCACATTGGTATTTCAGGAATGGGTTTGCCAACACCACAGCTAAATCTGTCTGCTCTAGTACTGTCACTGCTGTACCTGTTCCATACATGAACTATGGTCTTGTTTTCAAGGCTCGGCTCTGTGCCAGTTAGCAGTAGACTTGTAGTGAGCAACGTGAAAATAAGCTTTTCCAAATGAAACCCTCTATTGGACTTTAGCCATCTTGCTTCTGTGAGAATTGGAAAGAAGTTGTCCTAACGAGGTTAAGCATTGGTCACAGAATTTAACTCATCATTTTCTTTTATCTGGGGCTGATGCACCAATGTGTTGTCTGTGTGACATTGAGGTCACGATAAGCCACATTTTACTGTTTTACCATAATTACGACTCTCAATGACGGCACCATTTTAAACATGTTTTGTCTCAAGGCTTATCCATAACGTTAGACAGTGTTACTGGCAATGGTAACACTGTCCACCTTAGAAGTGTTTTTAGTTTTTTAAAGGCCATTAATCTTTTTAATGCTATTTAAGTGTTGTTTTTTTAATGTGATTTCCTTTTAAGAATCAAAGTACATCTAGTTCAATTTGAAGTTAGAAAATGGCCATATTATCAAATAACTCAAAACCACAACTGAAAAGGCCAACTTCAGGTGACTAACACTGATTTTTGAACTTACTCATTAAGTCATCTTGGCAAGTTATGATAATTACAATTATGCTAGAGAAAGACCTTTACAACTTGTATTACTGTAGTTTTCTCTTATTCCTGTAGACTAGATGTGAAAATTGGATTTAATGTTATTTATGTTTATATTTCAAAAATTAAACTTTGTTTTGTTTTACCTTAATTTCCTTTTATGAATTTTAATAATTTAAATTTAATTTTAACGTTTTACTGGATGTTTGGCACAGATAGCCGAGTCACTTTGTGCCATAAAACACCAAACCAACCAACCTATCTCATGGATGTTTGGCACAGATAGCCGAGTCACTTTGCTCCACAAAACACCAAACCAACCAACCTATCTCATGGATGTTTGGCACAGATAGCCGAGTCACTTTGCTCCACAAAACACCAAACCAACCAACCTATCTCATGGATGTTTGGCACAGATAGCCGAGTCACTTTGCTCCACAAAACACCAAACCAACCAACCTATCTCATGGATGTTTGGCACAGATAGCCGAGTCACTTTGCTCCACAAAACACCAAACCAACCAACCTATCTCAATTGACATTCTGCTGTTTAGGCATGTGTTTTAACTTGTTCTCCATGTAACTACAAAACTTTGATTGAGCTTGATTGCAAATTAATATGAGTTTGGATTTCTTGTGTTTGATTTTCATTGTTTCTACTCATTTGTTTTGAAATGGTTTTGTTTTCTGAATTGTACTTTGTTCATATGAATTCAAGATTCAATATGGCAGATGATAAAATTCCCTTCGTAAGCGTAAAACCACAAGCTTTTGTTTGCAGGGAGTTTATATCTGACGTTTGGCCAGGGTTTGTTCCTTTCACATTACGATTTTTGTAGAGAAGGTGAGAACTATTATGTGGAAAGTTTCTTTCTGTGGTACTTCCTACCTGATACTGTGCCCTCTCATAATCTGATGGATTAGATGTTGTTCTTCTTCTCCAGGGGATCTGTGGTAAGTTTTTAAGGGTGTATTTCTCACTCCTCGTAGATATACACATATTCAAATAGTTTATATGAGCTGATTTGGAGGGATCTAATTTCTGCATTCAGTAACATGGGTAACTCATGTCCTCTCTGCTCAGTGTTGGGTAAGGGCTAGATTTTATACTTTTATAATCTAGATTACTTCAATTTAAACTTGAATTTAGAGTTGTTTCATCTTTACTTCTTTTCACTGTTAATATTATTTAAATGTTTGTAAGTTCTTTGTCTTTACTACTCTGTCACATCTAATTAAGGATGGGTTTTGAGTCAAACTGTTATTGTTAACTGAGTGTTTTTTTTATTCACACTTTATTTTAGGTAGGTCTTATCTTGTTCTTTGTCTTAGAGATTCTTTGAGTGGACTTAAGTCTGATATTTTAAGGGTCCTTTATCATCTAAGTCGTTTTAGTGGTTTTGTACTCTAGATGTTACTTATTTTACTTTTTTAGGTCAACTTTTATAGTTTTGCAGGTTTGTTATTTTTATGTACTTTGTAGGCTGCATGTTTTTACACTATGTTAGTTCATTAGTAATGGATACTTTCTCCAAGTTCATTAATATATGTATCTTTTTTGGCTACACTTTGCAAGAGTTCCATTATTTATAAAGGTTCTTTCTGAGGATTTACAGGTCCTGTTTTTCTCCACCTCTAACTACTTCCCAGGTCTCCTTCCCTCTTCTTTGAGAGTGTACCTTGTCCAGCTGTTTCACCAAATCTGTTCAAGTCCTATTACACAAAGGAGCTATCAAACAGGTAGTATCTACTTAACAGGAACCTTATTACTGCTTATGTTATGTCTTGATATACATAGAAGCATGGATTCCCATCACTATTCTGTTTTGGCCTCACTTCACCATCAAGCCCTACCTCTCACTGCAGTGGGTTTTTTGCCCCACTCTCTTGTCATTTTTCTTTGGTTCCTCTACAAGGATTCTACCTCCCATTTCTAGGTGCCTCTATTCTGTCTTTCTTCAGCTCTGTATTTGTTTTGAATAGTATACTCTTTTGCACCTCATCTTCACTACTTGGGTCATTGGACTCCATATTTGATGAAGGTCCGGCATGGTCAGGTGGGTTAAAGCATTCGACTTGTAAGCTAAGGGTCACTGGTTTGAATCCCTGTAGCACCAAACATGCTTGCCCTTTCAGCTGTGGGGGCATTATAATAAGATGGTCAATCCCACTATTTGTTGTTAAAATAATTGGCAGTGAGTGGTGATGACTAGCTGCCTTCCCTCTAGTCTTACACTGCTAAATTAGGGATGGCTAGCACAGATAGCCCTCAAGTAGCTTTGCGCAAAATTCATAAAAAACAAACAAACCATATTTGATGAACGACTGGCTACTGCTTCCTTCTTCCTGTGCCTAGTAAGTCACTCACACCAGCATCCTTCTTTGAGAAACTCCTCAGATTGGGTTTCTCATCAATTTGGAGAAGTATTTTACTAACCCATTGTAATACTTTATTCACTTAGGAGTTCTCTTCACTTCTCATTTTTGTCTGGCCTAACCATCTTCACTTCAATTCCAGGATATGGAGTGGGCAGTCACATTAGTCCTACCATCTCCTCTAAGTCTCTGCAACATTAAATCCTATCTCAGTTGAGAATGTGAGCTTCCTTGGAAGCTCTCATTTCCTTGGGTTGAGTGCACATGCATTCCCTTCATTGGATGCTTCTAGACCAGTGTAACTTCTCCCACTTTACCTTGGATCATCCTATCTCCCTTTCACCTGGGATCAGGGCCAACCTTGCTTGGTAACTTGACAGGAATTTCACCACAGTGGGGGTCCCCATTCCTCCACTTCATCCTGAATCTTATCTGTTCATAAATGCTTCTTTGGTGAGTTGGGGATATTTCTTAATTCCTCAGAGCTCTCAGGTCAGTGATCAGTTGAGGAGGCTTCTCTCCATATCCACATTCTGGAACTTTTGGCAGTTCATTAAACTTTGTATTTTTTCCTCCCACTTTTGTGGGGGAGGGGTAGTTGTGGTTCATTCTGACAATTCCACTGCCATGTTCTTTATCATTAAGCAAGGAGGAACCAAATCCAAGTCTCTGTCTTTTCAGACTCCAAATTTCCTGTACTAGGCCTGTGATGATTCTGGCATATCATATTCCCAGAGTTAAGAATTTTATGGTTGATCTCTTATCACATCCCAACAAGATTCTTCCTCAGGTATTTCAGTGGGTGTGTTCCCAAGAGGGAACACCACATATCTGTATGTATTTCTCATACATTGGAATGGCAAAACTTTCTTCCTGTTTGGTCTCCAGTTCCTCCTCCCTCAGTTCTATAGGTGGATGCTTTCAGTCAAAATTGAAAGGGTCTTCCCATATATGCCTGCACTCTTATATGAGTTCTCCCTCATCCAGACCACCCTTTGTTGTGTTTTGCTGGCTGCTTTGTATTGGTCAACTCAGTAGTGGTTTCTTCTGCTCTTTTTCTTACTGGAGCAACATACTCTGCCATTTTCTGACTTGTTTGCTCTTCCAATAACTGAAATCCGAAATTTTTCTTACTAGTGTCACCATACTCCATCTTTTTGTGCAGCTTTTACCTGGACCTGTGCCTCACCTTAGGGACTTGCCCCTCGTGTAGCTTTTTTTCTTGCCTGTGCTGTTTGCTCTTCCTCCTTGTCTAAGTACCAGAGGCATTGGTCTTGCTTCTGACTTTGGTATTTGTGTCATGGCTTCTGATCATCCTGTGCTTCTGTTCCTCACCTGTCTCAGTTATTCATCTGGTTGTTTGATCTGGGTTCATCTGCTTCAACTTTAGTTTTTTATAGGACTGCTATGTTTGTCACCTTTCATGCTCCTAGTGTCAAAAAGCTTTCTCTTCCCTAGTTTTTTCCTTCCTTTATTGAGACCTCAGTGATGTTTTTCATACCCTGTCGAGTTCTTCCTTTGAACCCATTACAGTTCATTCTTAGTACCATTTTTCCTTTAAAACCTGATTCTTTTCCATCCTGGCATACAGGCAGCATCATTCCAATATTTATGCCATCCTTTATAATTTCTTGTACATTGTCCACTGGTGGGATCAGGCCTTCCTTCAGGAGACATCTGCTGCCCAGGAAGGTTCTTTTGCCTCTTTTCTTATTTCTTGTACCTTCCTTTTCCCTCCTGTATTCTCATTTGGATCTGGATCATCTCCTTTGTCCAGTTTGTTCCCTGCTATGTTATTTGGTTTGTACTACCTCCTTTCAGGGTTGGTATTCTTCTGTTTTCCATGATCTTCATCTATGAAGGTCTCTGTTTGGGTTCATCATTTCATATGACTGACATATTTTGATATGTCTGTAGTAGGCTGCCTTCCAAATACTGTTTCCTCATCCCAAATTCATCATCTAAGTAAGTCTTTAATTGTTTAAAACTGTCATCTTTTGTAGGAGATTCTTCAGCCTTGTGTGTGAACAACTCCCAATACATTTGTCAGTCTTCCTCTGCATGACATAGCTGCTTCTTTCTTGGATGAGTATTGTCTTCTTCCTGTGGCAACTCTATATATGTCTGTTTGCCTTTAACTGTGTTAAGTCATCATACCATAATTTTTCATCTTATTTCATTGATATACATTACATTTCAGGATCCCAAATGGTGGTGCATGTTACCTGGTCAATTATGTTGAATTTTATATCTTAGCAGCACGTCTGTGTATTTCTGTAACATTCATCATGGAGATGGGGTGTTTCTGTAACACCACCAGCTGCTTTTCAAGTAGTGTGGATATATATATTTTTTATTGTTATCACTATCGTATATAAAGGACCATCACTCATAAGTAAAGCAGATTTTTGCCCATCCCCACTTACCTGTTAATTTTATAATCATACTCTTTCTACTTTTCAAAATAGAGAAACACACAGATTCCCATTGCACTTTATCCAATGTGTCATTTCTCTAGACCCCCTCATGCATATCTCCTCTTTTCTTTTTCTTTCTAGTAGAGCACAGAGGTCCTTATTACTTCAAATTTTCAGTCACTGGAGTGGTGAATTGTGGAGGTTTCTGTAGCAGTGGAATTTGTATGATAAAACAAACTTCATAATTACATGTGTCCACTCTGTGAAAACAGGGCTGTTGATTGTTCTTATACTTCATATACTCTTCAAAAAAAGAAATGCAAAAGGCAAAATATGAGACAAATTGTTAACAAGTTTATTCCAGGAGTTCTGTATGACATGTGTGAAACTTTGCACATTCACTGCTGAACATCCAAAGTCTGCAAAGGCGAGGTCCACGCTCACTAGGTGAAGTTTAACGTCACTCAACGTCAATAACGAGTATGCCCCCCCGTAAGCATCAATAACTGCTTGGCACCTCCTGCCCATGGAAGCGATGAGATGACGAATCACATCCTGTGGAATGGCCGTCCACTCAGCCTGCAAAGCTGCTGCAAGCTGAGGTAGAGTCTGCGGTTGAGGTTGTCGCCGTCGCAGACGTCGGTCCAACTCGTCCCAAAGATGTTTGATGGGGTTTAAATCTGGTGATCTGGAGGGCCAGGGAAGAACGTTGATGTTGTGGTGTCTCAAGAAGACAGTGGTGAGTCGGGCTGTGTAAGGACAGGCGTTGTCATGTTGAAAAACGTCGTTGACGTTCACCATGATGGGTTGCACATGGGCCTAAGAATCTCGTAGACGGTTGCGTATTGTCTGATTGGAAATCCTATGCAGCCCTGGTATGGTTGAGGCAGTAGACATCGCAGTGGTGGTCCTATCCCAAAGGTGACATAACCGGATGTTGTGATCTTGTGCGGGCGTGGTCACACGAGGTCTGCCAGATCGTGGACGGTCACAAGTTGATCCATGTTGTTGGTGACGATTCCATTGTCACCTTGTGATGGTGCTGCTTGGGTGGACATTCACAGCTCTAGCAACATCTGATCGAGATTCACCTGCTTCCAAGCGACCAATGGCGTTGTTGCGTTGTGCTTCAGTCAGTCTTGGTGTAACTGTATTGCCTGTCAGTGGCTTAACACTGAGCTATGGAAACCGAGAATCCGTCACTTTTATAGGATTTTGCACATGTTGCACTTGCAGAACATGCAGATCTCTCAAACAAATTTATTGGACACGCATGCGTTTTGGCGAATAATCCAATGTTTGCCTCCGTTTTCACAGTGCACAACTTTTATTGTCATTTTGGTCTGACATACGTGTAACATCACATACTCTGAGCTTGTAACGTTATTACACATATTTCTCTTTAAAATAACAAAAATATCCCTTTTGCGTTTCTTTTTTTGAAGAGTATATATACATTATCACAATAATATTCTCAATCCAAGATGCTTTTTGCAGTTGGGTTTTGCTCAAGTTGACCATACTTGTTGATCATGACAGACATCCACTATTCATGCAAGGTGCTTCCACTGAACATTTTCTGCCTCGCTGGACCACAATTACCATACTCAATAACCACAAGGCTCTTATCTCAGATGTTTTTGCACAGGCTGACTGGACTTGTTCACACTATTATTAATTTTTTATGCAAGGCACTTCCAGTGGAGGTTTCTGCTCATATGAACTGTACTTGCCATACTCAATATTGAACATAAGATGCTTCCTCTGGATATTTCTGGCTGTACAGACTGCACTTTGATCTCTCAGCGAGTTTTATATAAAGTATGAAATCTACAGTTTTATGCAAGGCACTTACACTGGATATTTTCTGCTCATATGGACTGTACACTTATCATGCTATCACGTAACACAAGGCACTTCTACATATGTCTATGCATATGTGGTATGCACTTGTTCATATCTCATTCTCATATAATTACAATGTACCATGATCAACCTTATGCAAAGTACTTTCACTGGATGTTTTATATTCAAATGGACTGCATTTGGCATACTCCATATTATCCAAGGTGTTACCCTTGGGTGTTTTTTGCCCAGGCAGACAATACTTGTTGATCTTATAAACTTATTAAAAGTGCTTCCATTGTTGTTTTTGCCCATAAACTATACTTAGCATGACCTGTTACAAGGCATTTCACCTGAATGTTTTCTGCCTGGGTGGATTGCACTTGGAGTGTTCATAAACAGATCTTTAGACCTAGCCACATATTCATATATCAACTTACAGACACCTTCTTGAAATCCAATTATCACCGTGTCATGTGTTCATACTCTTTACGTATGTGGATGTCTTACATACAGTCTGTTGTCCACAGACAGAATTTATCTTACACGACATGGTGACTATCTATTCCGTTCTGCCCTATGTGTCTTAATATACTCATTACTGGGCAAAGAACAAACCTGTTCTAGAAGTAGTTATATATCCCACAGGTGCCTGCTTTTATAATTTTGGAACACCTGTTCTTTCATGGAGGTTATTCTCCATTTCTTCGATTAAATTTCCACCTTCACTAGCCCTCTCTACCTTTGCAATGTGGGATTCTAGCTTTGCGTAAGTGGAGCTAGTACCGTTTAGGAAACTAACATTTTCTAACATCTCTTCTCACACACTTCCTCCCAACTGTTTTGCCAGTATTTCTGGTTTGTACTACCAATTCTTAAAAGTGAGGATTGTGCTGCAGTGGTAGAAGGTACCTGAACTAGGTGGTACAGTATGATTGGTGGAGGGTGTGATGACATGATCAGCACATGTTGCTGTAAAAGCTCAAAAATTAAGTATAATAAATTGGTGTGCTGTTACATTTTTGCAATGCTTAGAGGGCAAATTAAGCTTTTTAGCTCTGGGTGTAAATAAGTATGTGAGAAAGATATTTTTAATCTTAACAAGAAATTATTTTGCAATTGGAACTATCAACAATTTAACTCCTATATTCATGGAGAAATTTTAGTAACTATACTTCATTAAAAATTCTGTTCTCTTTTTTTGTCTACAGATGACTTAATGAGTACTGAAAGCTTACAAAACTTAACTTCTAATGTTTTGTATATTTTCATTATGGTATGGAAACTATAAAGGTTAGTTTGGGATCACAAACTCAGCTGAATTGATCAAGCAAGTAGTGTTAGAGTTAATCATGCACACATACATCCCCTTCAGTGAGCTTTGGGGAATCAGTGAAATGTTTTCTGTGATCCCTTAACTGCCCTTATGTCTCACCCTTACTTTCTGTATCTCTTTCTGTAATGTTGGCTCAATTGTACCAATCTAACTACCCTTCCTCTTAACCCAACATCAATCTACATTAATGCTCTCTTTCCAGTTTAAATACAATTTTCAACAACACCACTCTATCTGAGGTCTATAAGCAAAAATAAGGAACAGACTATAAAAATCATTGCAAAGATATAGTACCAACTACCAAGTGTTTTTAGTAGTAAAACATCTTTGATTTAATACTACACTTCATATGAATTGCTCTATAATCAATATTTAGGGTTTAATCATCTGGGCAGGTTTAAATACTTATAACACTTAAATTTATCCTGTCTTGTTTTCAAGATCTGTAAAACATCAAGACCCAAATGGTCTGAAACCAAGACCTACAACAGTGTTAAGAACAAACTTAATTGTTACTATTACAATACTAGAAGTAATAGAAATTAATTAGATGGCTGTAGGGCACTGGAAGGAATGGAAATAACTCAAACATATAAATTTAGGTGACAGAAAAGTCTTTGAAATGCAGGATCATAGGTTACTTAACAGAGATACAGTTCTAAAGAGAGGAGGAGGATAGGCTTTATACTTAAACACCTTGTTGAAGTTGAGGATATTAAAGATAATAGCAAAGAGAATGAATTCATTTTCCTATCAACAGATATAAAGGGAAAAGCCTTTTATGGGAACTTGAGTACCAGATGATACTGAGTAAGATTAATAAAAACTTTTACAGTGATATTAATATTTCAGCTTTTAATGATGTCATAATTGTTGGTGACTTTAATTTCTGGCATATAAATTAGTAAATGTTAGGGTCAAACCATGAGGGAGAAAGGTTTTTTTTTTAACTGTTCAAAATACTTTTCTTCACTATTTGGTCAAGGAGCCCATTAAAACCAGTGTTGTTTTAGTTTTATTAACTTCTAGTATAGAAATGGTTGATGGAAATTGAGGAACATCTGTGTGTAAGTCATCATTGCTCTATCAGGTATGATGTTTTCTGTGTACGGAGGTCTGGAATAATGATATTTTGCTTGCAAATTTTGAAAGAATGCAACAATAATTATCTGTTGTGAATTAAGCAGCTAAATTATTTTAATACACAGATCAAATGCGAAATTTTAAGAATAAATTTACAAATATTCAAGATAAACAAATTCCTTATAGAAAGAAAATAGTGGCTGCAAGTAAAAAACCATGTTGACAAACAAAGGATATGAGAGATGACTAACAAAGGATATGAGAGATGACAAACAAAGGATATGAGAGATAAAGAAAAGCATCACAAATGTATAGAGTTTAAATAGACTGATATTATAGAAGGTCAAGAAAGTTGGTCAAACAGGAAATTAGGACATCTGAAAGGACGTATGAAAATAAATTGGCTGAAAACATAAAAATTAGCAGTAAGGATTTTGTATGTATATTGAGGGCAAACAAAATGTTAGGATAGAGGTAGGACCCTTGAGTGATGATAAAGAAAGGCTACTATCTGATAATCATGAAATTACCAAGTTATTAAATTCTACTTTTTCTTCAGTTTTTGCTAATGAAACTTTAAGCAATATTTCTCATCTTGAACAATTCATAGGTGACAAGAAGATCAAATAAGATTATCACAATAATTTTGAGCTTCTTAAGAAAAAAATTGGACAGGATAAAGAAAGAGAAGGCTTTTGGGCCAGATACTGGATTAAAGATTGGATATGCTTGTTAATATCTTTTGTTAGTTCTTTAATAATGGGCAAGTGCCAGAGGATAGGACATTAATGTCTCTCCTCTTTTCACAAGAAGTGATGAAAATTGCCCCAGTAATTATAGTCTATTAATTTACAATTAATTATGGAAAAACTTTTGTAAAGTTTTATAAAAGATGTTTTGCAAAGTCATTTAACAAAATTTAGAATTAATTATAGAACTTTATAGAGAGGTTTTGTTCTGTATGATAGACAAGCACAAAATAACTTGCATCATTGTAAAATATAATATAGTGTACTTGATTGTTCATTTAACACTGCTTGCATTTACATTTGTTAGAACCAGGACATTTGGTATTTGCTACATCTAGTCCTAAAGGATTTAATTTAGGAGTAAAATTGTTTTAATACATATATATATGTGTGTGTGTGTGTATTAAAGTATTCAGGTGATTTATTGAATATTTTGTTGGGGGTGATATGTAATGGCAATAGGAAATAAAAATATATAACATGATAAGTGGTAGGGTGGAGAGTGGAATTACTGATCCTCACATTCTTTGGAGGAGTAAGATATTTTCATGTTTTAAAACTCAGAAGTTATGCTATTACTATTTAAATGCTTACATTATTGGCACTAACATAGATTTCTCTCTAATTAATTGTGTACTTGGCTAATTTAATTGGTTTCTTAAGACCTGGAAATTGGAAGGCCCAAGGGTAATTTTGTCTTCTACAAAGAGCAAATTACATCTATAATAATATTACTGAATAAACTAAGAATTAGTTAAATTAATTTGTTTTCTTTGGCAGGTTTTCTATCAATAGAGATCTACAAGTTTTGTTTTTCTCATAACTATGTACCTTGAGTGACCTGTCACATGCACAATTCTTAAATAAACATGTACATTTAGCTTCTGAAGAACTAAGAGTTAGTTATCTGACCTTATTAAAACATTGTTCTCTGCCTTCTTTTAATACCCATACCAGCCATCTTGAGATAGTCTTAACAGTTAGGCATAAAGTAAAATTCAGGTTTAAGGTTGATAAGAAAGTGTCTATAAAACAACATTATTTTTATCTTTTACAGGAAGAAGACACCAACTCAGATAATGAAGAAAATATCCATGAATTAAGCTTTGTTGCTCCTCATGAGTTGGTTCCTTACTTACCCTCTATGCAAGGAAAGCACAATGTCAGTAAGCACAATATATATCAGCAGGGATCAAGCCACAATGTATCTCAACATATGATAACCTAATAAGCAATCAGTGTTGGTAATCACAATAATCACAAGAGATCACTAATAGTGCATCATAGAATAAGCCAGTAATGTCAGTAACCACAATAAGATTAACAAGAAATCACTGATAGTGCATTGTAGAATAAGCCAGTAATATCAGTAATCACAATAAGATTAACAAGAGATCACTAACAGTGCATCATAACAGAATAAGACAGTAATCACAATATGATTCACAAAAGACTGCTAACAGTGCATCATAGAATAAACCAATAATATTAATAATCATGGTATGATTCACAAGAGACCAATAATAGTGCATAATAACAGAATAAGGCAGAAATGCCAGTTATCACAATAAGATCAAAAGAAAATCAATCATGGTCCATTATAATTGTGTATACATTTTATAAATCACAATATAATCCACAAAAGACCATTTGTAGTACAAATTCAGTCATCACAATATGAAACACAACTTCATTCATCATGGTCATAAAAGCAAGCAATGTCAGTCTTAACAATATTATTCATAAGAGACTAATCATAATATAATATAACTTTATAATCAATGTCAGTTATTACAGATATTAGCCATAATGAATTAAGTTTCACAAACAAGCAGTGACAGAAGTTAAATTTACATGCAATACAAAAGATACATCATATCTTATCATTGCTTAATGAACAGTTAATGTAATTTTTCACAGCGTAAACCACAATACACTAATCATTACACATATTAACATTATAAGTAACTAGCACAAGTCCTCATGCTACATATGGAATTTAGTTCATAGGCTTCATGAAAATTGGAAAGTAACATGCTTGCATATTATTAGCATATAAATATATTAAATACTGGCATATAATTTTCTAGAAATTAATTTGTACTGGCCAGTTTCTTTATATTAGTAGGAAATCTAGTCCATACCCAAGAACCCATGAAAGTTTCATGACAACCAGAGCTCAGGAAATACTCACTAAAACAGTAGCATCTGGAAATCTTTAAACAGCTGTCAAACTCAAACATTGGAAAATGAACACAGTAAGAGATTTTAGGATTTTTCTGGGATATACCCAAGAGATTTGGAAAGTTTTGTGATGATCATAGGTCTGGAAGTTAGAAAATAGTTCATCACAAACACTAACTGCTTTATAGTGTAGATGTATTATAAAGAAGCAATATCCATAATCACAGTATCATCCACAAAATATTAGTCACAGCTCATCAAAACTTTTAACAATCAGTGTTACTGAATGTAGGCTAGCTTGAACAGCTTTCAATACATAAAAACTAACAGTAATCAAACCAAGAATCATTGAAATGCCAGCTATTTTAACAAATTTAATTATAATGGTAATTATTAAATAATTTCTTTTATTGCAACATGAGAAACCGTCCACTTATTTTTACAATATCAGACAATCCACTTACTAACACACAACCTTATATATACCTCATATATTACCACAATTTGCATTAGCTCTTCTACTATCAGTATTCAGTACAATCCCATGAGGGAATTAGAACATTCATCTCCACGACTATAAAGCCACCTCACTTAATGTCAATGAAGGATGGCTTTCTTCTTGTCACATGCCAAGGAAAGTTTCTTTTCCTTTCACAAGTAAAGACATTTATTCAACTTTTACATGCAAAACTATTCAGTTGTGTAATGCAATAAAGTTATTAGAGCTCTTATAATTGACATTATTGTACTAAACCAAGTAACCAACACTATCATAAAAATATACCATCAGTATTTAGATAAAGTTAAATCACAAATATTTTTTGCTCAAGAAATTATGACAAGTTAATTCTAAGAAGTAGATCTCTATACAAGAGTACATGTTTCTATTTTAGAGCCTTGGAAATGTTTATAAGAGCTACATACTTCAAATAAATTTATTCTTGTTCTCATTCTATGTTTTGGGTCAGATCCTGTTTGTGCCTGATAGAAAAAATACAAAAGTTATTAAATCATTGTCTATCAAACAAAGACTGCAATTCCTAATTCAAACTGGGATTAAGAAGTTCTAATGTAAAGGTAATAACCACACTATTAAAATCGCATTACAAAATATTGATTAGTTGATTTCAAATAAAACTTAACACATTAAACTAGTAAGTGGCAAGTTCTTCTCTCTTCTTTTGTATCAAACAGATGTTAAGGTAATATAGAACGAGTTAAACTAATTATTAAATTGGACAAATATTTAGAAAACTACCTTTAATTAAGGTAAATACAAGATACTGCATTTGGGTTATCATGATTTAGATCACACACTTAATATAGATGGCAGTTCACTAAATGGCATATCTTGAAGAAAAGGATCTTAACATAGCAGTGAATACATCACTCAAGTCAAAGTTATGCTTTGTTGCTAGTAGTAAAGCTAGGATAATTTTAAGTTATACCTATAGACATACTAATTATAAATAAAAAAGGTAGTTATTTTTTCATACAAATCAGTATTTAGACCTCCCTTGGAACATCATACTAATCCATTAAAGAATATTGGAAGTAGTCTACTCAGATGAAGTCCACTAAAAAGCTCCAGAGAGTTAATCTTGTATGGAAAGGTTAAAATCTCTTACCTTGTTTTCTCTTGAGAAAAGAAGAACAAGAGATGATCTAATTGAAATTTGCAATATTTTCTGGAGAATTGACAGGATATAGTCCTCTAATTTTTTGTGCTGTATTCTGAAAATTATAGTACAAAAAGACAGTTTTAAAATTTTGAAAAGATAAGTTAACCTTCGGTTAAGCTAATTTTTATTTCTAACAGTGGTGGAATTAGCACTTTAAGGAGTTTAAGATTTAAATTAGTGACTTTGGAAAATAATGATGGGTTGAAATTTGTACTTTTCTTAAAGGTGACTGCAAGGGCAGCCTTGATGATCCTTGCTGTCCTTGTTTTATGATTGAGTAATATTTTAAATAAAGCCAGTATAGAATGTTTATATTTTTCACTTTATTAATCTTAAATACTGATATATTTTAATTAGAATATTAACATATACATGTTTATTTCTATTTAAAGAAACAGAAACTTTACAAGAATATTTTATCACTGCAAGCTTGTACCTCACCTCTTACCTTTGACAACCTTTTAAGCATTTTGTGCACTAAATTGCAGCATTAAAAGTAAACAAGTGTATCCTTTTGTTCATTAATTGAAGCCTTAATGTCATCAGTAATTATTTCTTTTACTCAAAATGTTTACTTTTACAGTACACAAGCATTCTATGAAAAACTTTCATAACTTCAATTTAAGACTTCTTTAGATCAAAACACTATTACTTAACTTGCTTATAGGTCAGTGATCAACTTCATTGATATCACTGCACAACAATATTTTTGAAACGTTTTGCTTCCTGAAAAGTTTTTGCTGATTGTGACAGGTACCTGGTGGGTATGCACGAATATAGTTTTGGTTTTGCTTCATCACGTAGGAACTCTCAGAAATAGACAGTTAACTGTTTACCGGCAATAACATATTTAATTGCATTTATGTTTCTAATACGCTATTAAGTTCAACATAATTGTTTTGCTCCTGAATTTCGTTTGTATTCAATGTCCAGTGCATCACATTGCAATGTTCAACAGTAGTCAGCAAACATTGACAGATTCCAGTTGCCCTAATATCGTTTTTTTCATTGTAGCAATGTTCTAGTGAAACCTTTCACCGTGTTCGTCACTGACAGCACTGAGATTTACAGGGAAGAAATCCAGGTGTGAGTGGATGAAATGAATCTTGAGTGACATGTTGCACTTCATTGTTTTGTATGCTTTGAGAAGTTTGTCTACCAACTGAATGTTGTCAACAACGTTTCTGAAGGCTTTCCAGGCAATCTTTTCCAGCCCAACTAACAGATCTTCGAACCGCTTGTCACTCATAACATGTCTGATCTGAGGGCCAACAAAAATGCCCTCTTTGATCTTGGCCTCAGTTATTCTTGGGAACATCTGTCTTAAATAACGAAAACCTTCGCCTTCTTTGTTCATTGCTTTCACGAAATTCTTCATAAGTCCCAATTTTATGTGAAGAGAGGGCAAATAAATTTTTGCCGGGTCGACAAGCGGTTCATGCACCACATTTTTCTGTCGGGGAACTAACTTTTTTACAGAGTGGCCAGCTCTGTATAGAATAATGTGACTCTTTGGCACGACTGTCCCATTCACAGATGAAGCAACGGTACTTTGTATAGTCGAACTGCAGTCCCAGTAACAGAGCAACGACTTTCAGATCTCCACAGATATTCCAGTTGTACTTGATTTATTGGATGTGCTTCAGCAACATTTCCATGTTCTCGTAAGTTTCTTTCATGTGTGCTGCATAGACAACAGGTATTGAAGAGTGAACGTTGTCATTGTGTAACAGAACAGTTTGAGGCTTAACATTGATGAATCAATAAAGAGACACCACTCTTGCGGGTCATGGTCACAACCCAAAGCAGAGAACAATCCTTCGATGTCAACACAGAAACAGAGATTGTCAACTTCTGCAAATAATTTGGTTATATCATCTTGGCAACTTCGAGAAACAGAAATTTTTGTACCTGGTGACAGCAAACACCATTCCTGCAGTCTCGAACCCAGCAATTCGGCTTTTGCTTTTGACAGACCCAAATCTCTGACCAGATCGTTTATTTCTGACTGTGTTATGAGATGTGGATCGCCTGAGTAGCACGGTTCAAAATCCGGATCAATGTCACTGCCAGTTCGCTGCATTGCAGTTTCTTCATCTGGTTCGTCTAAGGTCCATTCCTCTGGTTGTTTCGGAATTGGAAGACTCGTCACGTGGCACAGGTCTCATTACTGAAGGCAGATTAGGGTATTTAATTGATTTATTGTTTTTTGACAGAGAAACGAGACACATTAGTCAAGAAGACGTGACAGTCCGTCACATGGTCTTTCTGTTCTCGCCATATCATCAGGATAGCAAACGGCATTGTCTTTCGAGTGCCTCTGAGCCAAGCTCTCAGACAGACAGCACATGTCGCACAACAAATGTGAGGCGCCCATTCCTGGTCTTGATCACCAATTTTACAGCCAAAGTACTAATGATATGCTTTCTTCACAAGAGCAGTCATTGAGCATCTCTGATGAACAAGCGTATACTCGCCACAAATATAGCAGAATGTATCGCGGCTGTTACGACATCGACGAAACATATTGACCGACACCAATCGTCCTGTAAAACGTCTATAACATCTAACTTACTTGTTACAGTGCTACTGAGGCTATGCTATATTCTGAAACAATACGTACACACTTTTAGGTCTATGTTAATCCAATGAGCTTGCATTTGTGTATGCAAGCCTGCTAAGACAGTGTCAGGCATGCCCGGGCTGCATACTTCCACAGAACAGCTTCCAATCTGCCCTGATTTCATGCCCAGACTGCACAAAACATTATTCATAGATCTCTTACAGAAACGAAATTTTTTGGACACAAATATAAGAAAAAAACATGACAAAACTGGAGATGTCGACGAAACGGTACGTGATGGGCAAATTTGGATGTGATTTTCGTGATCAGGAACACCCAACAATGTTCAAGAAGCAAAAACTTTGTTGTGCAGTGTATTCAGCACTATAACTTATATGTTTATATTAAATTACAATGCGATTTATATCAAGACTTGATACTGCTTTAATGATAAGCAGCATTTATGATACTTGAGACGTAATGCTTTATTGGAATTACGATTTGAAGTAGTTTCTAATTTTCTTAACTTAACAGAGGGAAGTTGAAGTGGTAATGTACAGAGAAAGTAAAACATAAATTTGAACATCAATCCAAAATTGAGGACTTAAAATAATTCTTAGTTACAATTATGGAAGCGGTCGTGTTTTAACAGTAATTAAACAAATATACACCAGGTTTATCTCACATATTTTATTCAAGTAAAAGTCTAATAATTGAAAAATACCGTCGTTAATAATGTTTGATTTCATGATATCTTAACTACTTTCACCCTATTAGCTTCCACATAATATATATAGTTATAGATTATTCATTGAATATATTTCACTAAATACACTGAAACTAACAATGTAGCTTGAAAAACATTTTTTTTCGATTATAATAGAACTTGTATATAATGTTTACTGAGAAGGCTACTGTATAAAATAATTAACTCAAAAATACAAGAAACAGCAAGTTTTACAGTATGTATTTCCCAATTTTAATTATTATAAAATTTTCACACTTTGTACCAGGCCGTTATCTGGTAAGAGTTACATCTTAAGAGGCAGTTGAATTTTACAGTGATGATGACACGTTTGTAGGTACCGGTGTTAAAACATAATTTGAACAAGAAAATATATACAAATCTGTTTTGTTTTGAATTTCGCATAAATCTGATCAAGGGCTATCTGCACGAGTCGTCCCTAATTTAACAGTGTAAGACGAGAGCAGCTCGTCATCACTACCCACCGCCAACTCTTACACTGCTAAATTAGGAATGGCTAGCACAGATAGCCCTCGAGTAGCTTTGTGCGAAATTCAAAACAAACAAACCTATAGCATACTGACTAATAATAATAATATTCTTACAGTTTTTGACACGTTGGTTTTTATACTTTAAGGTGAGTTTCCAGAACGTTCAACAGTATTCGAACACGCTAGTATTTTTCTCAAACAAATTTTCGATTCTCATTCTCAAGATTCTTCTACAAATTTGCAGAACAAGCGGGACTTGCACAATACACGTCCAACAATATACTTCACGTGCATAAAAAAAAAAAATAGTGAAACAAACGTAGATATTAATCTAACCCCATAACGGTAAATCTATTATGTTATACTTGTTACCAACAATTACCACACTGAAAATGAAAATAAAGTAATTTAAAAAAATGAAATCCAATTCACGTAAATACTTTTATACTGGAGAAAATGGGAAAAACATTATCTTTAGAAACATCCTAAAAGACCCTCACAAATTTTTGAACATGTCAAAGAAAAACACCATCATTGAAATAAACCAGACCTCGATAGAAAACACTACAAATAAAATAATTTTAAAATATTTAATGAAGTCTGCAAACTTGTCCTCACGATTAAGAGTCTGTAGTATTATTTTAATTCAACAATAAATAAACACAAAAGCCAATTGTTTAAAAATAATATATTCAAAACAAATCAAGCATATTTATAAAAAGACCTTACACTGTTGTTTATCAAAGTTGAATCTAGAGCTTTATATAATTCTCTTTAACATCAAAAGTTCACACAGTCTGGTTTAGTTACTTTAGAACCCAAATGAGAAGACGATTTATTCTTCTCTAACTCTGCTTTTACAATATAGACTATGAAACACTTCAAAATCACTACTATAACTGTTGGTTACCACAGTTGTATTTAGTCTTAAGTTATTGTCAGTTACATCATAACACAATTACTTTATAACACATTTCACAACTCAAATTATTCTTTATATTTGTTGTTACAATACAAGCTGCGATACTCACTTTAGAAATCGCCTATTATGTGTAAACATGACAAACACGCAGCCTAATTTCACATTTAATTTCACTAACCTTTTATTCTCTGTATCTGCAAATATTCGTAACATATGGTCAGGAAAATCTAGATATATCTAGTCCTCTAATAACAACAATATTACACGTAAAAAAACTTATAGCTATGGCTTTTAAAATAATTAACTTTTAACACTTTCGTTACGAAAAATAAATTGTCATGGAATATTAAATCACTAAATAATAACTCTTAAACTAAATAGTCTTATATAACCCACAATATACAGTGTTAGAAAAAAAGCTCCTATATCAACCAAATTTATTTTCACATTTTCCTTGTTTACTTTACCTTTTTGAAATATTGTGGAAGTTTCAAGAGTTGTTTAAAGTGGTTATGGACACTGTGTAATGTAATAACAGTGTTTTACCAATAATCGGTTCGACAATCCGAATCGGGCCAATTATTACACAATTGAGTGACTATTAGAATCAGCAAAATTTCTCGAGCTTCCCGATCACGGAAATCTATTGTTGAAAAATTGAAATTAACACCACCCAGACCACTTTATTTACAACAACAGTCTTCTGATTTTTAATCATTTTTATAAGTATTTTTCTTTTTACACAAAACATGAAACAACAATCACCATAGAATAAAATATCAGCCTTGAAACAATCTCTCTCTTCGTTTCTCATTTAGTTAGCCCCCACTAGTACAGCGGTAAGTCTACGGATTTACAACGTTAAAATTAGGGGTTCGATTCTCCGCGGTGGGCTTAGCAGATAGCCCGATATGGCTTTGCTATAAGAAAACGCACACACATTAAACACTCCTTTAGTTACGTAAGTTAACTTTTCCTAAACTGAAAGTATATTTCCAATAATATTTACTTCTACTGACGTTTGTTCCTGTTCCTCGACTTCCACATCTCAACATTGATGCGAATTCTTTGGTAGGTATTTGGATTAAATTATTATTTCGTTCCCCGAAGTGGAATGAAAAATAACCCGGAGAGGTCAGAAACTCTTGTTTCTCTTCACTCCACGCGCGGCTGAAGTTAATTTAGTGCATAATTTGAAACTTATTAAATGAACTGGTGGGTAGAAGTAATAATTACCTTGGCTATCGTTGACAGGTTTATGACCTCTTTAGCACGAGTCGGTGAAATCTGTGAAGAGGGCTCAGGGAGTTGGAAAGCGTGTGATGAGTCAGGTGAGAAGCTACAGCATCCATTCTCTCGACAATGTCTGTAGGCGTAGTTGTGGTCATTACGGAACGAACGGGGAGATTCAAAACGAGCACGTCAGCACAGTTAACAAACATGCACTGTAGTTCACGTAAATTTAGATTCTTAAAGACGACAGGGCTGGGATCAATACATTCAATGAAAACTAAATTTTGCTGGGGGGGACGGGGTTACCCATAGTAAAACTCACTTTCACGGCCGAATAAGAATGCTCTGACCGTCTGACCGTGCTCGGAAGCAATCTATGTGGAGAAAGATACAAGGATTAACATAAATTCACTGGGATACATATCAAACAACAAAGACTAGTGTTAAAAGAGACTGGACGGGTGCAGAGAGTCGGTGAGGCTAGGTTCAACAGGAACATCATTGGTAGCGCTACTTGGCGAGGTCAATAACAACCTCTCGTTGGAGAGCGGTCTGAGGTATCTGGGAGAATACATGGATGGGGTAACCGGTAGTGTTGGCTGGATTTCCTGTGGGAGTTTACTTGAGGATCTGGTGAGTAGCTTGTTGTCTACTTTAGTCTGGATTGCTTGGTGATTGTTAACGATATTGGTTTGAGTTTCTTCGTTTGTTGTACGGAAATGTTCTGTAGAGGTTGAGGCGTCGCACGTACTGATATCCAGAGTTGTAGTTTGAGTGCTCTGTGATATTTTACTGTGGGAGTCAATTTGAGTGCTTTTGCTGGTTGAGCGGTGGTCGGCGAATGGCTTTGGTGAGTCATCAGTTGATGAAGTATTTTGTGGTTGACGGAGGGTTTGGGTATCCTTGGCTTCACTGAACGACAGCGAGGGCGTTCGGCACTGAAATTGAATATATGATAATAGCATCCATTGCATAAAATTGTTTCAGCACTGAGTTGGTGGTTGTAACTATTTTGATGAAATTAGTGGCTTGATTGGTGTATTTCAAGAAAATTTGGTGAATGGCGTATATCTCGGACTTAGTTTGGCTTTCAATGACGCACTTGATTTCGTATGGGTGAATGGATGGGTCGACGCCTCTAAGGAAAACAGAGATGAGGTTGGTATGGCTCTTGGTGGGTGAACAGCTGACTTTAATTTCTGTATTCCAAGGTTTATATAAGTAGGATAGGTCTGCTGGAGTAGAAAGCTGGGGGAGAATTCCGCCTCGGCGTAGTATTCGGGTTCTGGAAGTGTCGATGGTTGCACCAAGCATAGCCTGGGCGATAAACGTGGCGATTTGTAACGGCGTGAGGTGCGGCGGTAGTTCGTCGACTGGCGAAGTTGGTCCAGGCAATGAAAACATCATGCTAACAGAGGAAAATATAACACGTCTTGCTAGCTTGGCGTCCAAGCTGAGAAGCTCAAACAAACTTTCAAACTTTTCTAAATAAAAAATTAAAAACACTTTTCCTCAGCATTGATCTTGTTCACTTCAATCTTTTATAACCCACTTAAATCAATATTTTATACCCCACTTAAATGCCATTGACAATTGTTGAACTTGTGACACTCACCACCTACATCAATGTGCTCTATGTTCCGATACTCTAAATAAGCACCTCACTTGGATAATGTAATCAATTTTACTAGACTTAGGGTCTGATGAGAGTATTAACCCCACAGAAAGCATCTGCATAGAACAGGAGTGTGCCAAGGTAAGACTGGCACATTAATGGGGTAAGTGTACTACATTCAATACAGGTGTGCTCTTCACCCAGAACTTAGTCCTTCTATAAAGGTGGAATAGTACATGAGTAATCATCATTAAAGACCAGTCCAAAACCAGACAGCCGAGGTGCTAGGACACTCACTGAGATATATGATACGTTTGGGTGTCCTTCCCCAGACTGTGTATGTTGTGTTATAAAAATTTTAATAATGTTTTTATGTGAGGAAGTGGTGCCATTTATTAATATAGTTAACATTAACTTACTTCAAAAATAATAAGTGCGCAATAATAGCAGTTAACAAGTGGAGGATTTGTGAACCATCTTGAACATGCCTTTTGTTCCAAACTATCATCCCACAAATTTTGGTTGAGATTGGCTCAGTGACTTAGGAATAGTTATATAATGAACAGGTACACAGATTTTTGTGCTTTGTCTTTATAAAAAATAAGGCCAAGTCTACTTAATAACAACAAAATAATTTCTTTCTTCTGTGATGTTTGCTGATGTTATGTTCTCTTTGACACCTCCCCATGTAGCTCAGTGTTACGTCTATAGACTTAGAACTCTAAAAATCTAGATTTTATACCAGAGGAGACAGCAGAAACTTTATATACTTACGATGATACGATCAGAAGTTCGGTTCCCCACGGTAGACAGCCCGATGTGGCTTTGCTTTAAAACAAAAAAGCAAACCCTTTGACACGAATTGAGGACATATGTTCACAAACAATATTTAAACAAAATTTCGATGAACAGCGGAATGACTAATTTATAAAAAAAAACAACTCCTACAATCTTCTTGCTTATTGATTCATTAACGTAATAGGCAAAAACTGCGAACTAATCCACTCGCTCACCAAATACGTAACTGATTTACCATAAAATTTTATTCATAATAAACTAGATAATTCATTTACGTTAGCATTTGTAGTATCCTTTCCTTTTGCCAATTTTCAGGAATTTCTAAATTATTACATTATCACGTTCCTCCAGCAAACATCTAAAACAAAATATTAAAAATATTGTTTGCAATAATTTATTTGTTATAGTGAATTAAAAGTACAAAGCAAATACACCCTAGCAATTTCAACAGTTTTCTGAGTAACGCGTGTAAATCAAAATCACATAAAACTAATTTTTTTTTTTAAATAAATTATTAAAAATGATGGAAAGCATATGATATACCTGAATACCAAACAGCTGCTACGATATGATTTTCTTTCTATGTTTGTTTCTTTGTTGCTAAACGATGTAGTTTCTGTGCTCTTTTCACTATGGTAATTGAAACTCAATTTCTAGTTTCGTAAGCTCTCAGTCTCACAACCGAACCACCAAGAGGTTATACAGTTGTTGTAGTCACTATTATCTAGTTGATACTAAAAAAAATACTACGAGGTCAATTGAAATCAATAACCAATTTAATTACTATTTGTTTCAGAGTTATAGTTAAAAACTGAACCACAATTTTAATTAAACAATACATTGCCACCTTTGCCCACCATGTTAACTGAACTGATTAAGAAAAGTGAAATTAATAGTTGTTTCAGATAGGACACGTGAACTTTGTTACTATTCTGCAACTTATATCACCAGTAAAATTGACTTCAAATATTAATTAAGTAATAATAACAAGCTTGAGTACCCGTCTCTGGACGGAAGTTATGTTAAATTCGTGATTAATGAAAGGTTATCTCAGTATATGAAAAGTTGCTTTCATTATATGTGATTGTAAAAAAAAAATGCAAAAACTCCCATAAAAACAGCAAAACACAAAATATGTTTACGTGTATTTCGGTATGGACTTAACAAGCCTTTGTAACAAATTTGGTGAAGGTTCATCAAGAGGGAGCGAAGTATTGGTAAAAACGCGAAAACTCACACACAAATCGCAAGAATGAAAATTTGTATCTACCTCGAACGAATCTAGAGAACTTCCAAACCAATTTTGGCGAATGTTTATCCATAACCTGCTAAGTGGTTATATTGAAATACAATAAATAGTACTGTTTTATTTATATACATAAAGCAGTAAAGAACCTACATTGTACTTGTACATCGACGTATTATTAACGAGAAAATCTTAAATGTATGTTATAAGTACATCATTTATAACAATAATAATAATAGCATATTCCTCATTTTGGTATGGGATTCTTTTACTTTCCTTGCAGGGATTGGCATAGGCTGGTGGTTTAGACGCGGATTAGAATCCCCATCACCAAATGTGCTAACTATTTGAGCTGTGCAGACGTTATAAATGTGTAGATCAATCTTATTACAATCTTGGTAAATACATAGCATGGGCATTCTCCAAGTATGTAACATCAGCCAGCTCATTCATCAAAGACTCTTTTAATTTTAAATCAAACCTTAATCAACTTAATCATAAAGCCTTAATGGCCAGTTTTGATGTCATATCCCTCTTTACAGAAGTCCCAACCGCTGAAGCATGCAAGATAGCCTTAGAAATCTATATCCGAGACCCTAACTCATCAATAGACATTCCCAGCAACCAATTAGCAACCCTCGTAGAATTCACCACGATGAAGACAAACTTCATGTTCAACAACCACAACTATATACAAACAAATGACCTAAGCATGGGCGAACCAGTATCTAGCTAATATTTTTATGGCACAAGTTGAAACACAAGCAATTAACACAGTATTACATCCACCACTATACTGGTGCAGATATGTAGACGACACGATTGCGGGATTTACATCTACCGAACACTAAATTTTTTCAATCACATTAACTCTATACATTCCAACATTAACTTCACATGTGAACAGGAAGAAATAAATCAAATATCATTTCTTAACCTCAAAATTACAAGAACCGATACACAATTTAAAACAGAAATCCACCGAAAAATCACCCATAGTGGACTATAAATTCTTTGGGGCTCAGCACATGAAACAAAATAAAAACTCAACGTACTAAGAAACCAAATAAACACAGCCATAAAACTATGATCACCAGATAAAATTAACAACGAATTAGACAAAATAAGACAATACTTCATCAACATCAATGTTTCCTCCACAAACCGTAAAAAACATTATACGTACACACCTAGACAAAGAGCAAAATCAACCAACAAAAGTAAATATACCCCACGATTTAAAAAATCACGAAACCATATACTGCTGCATACCATATATTCCCGACATCAGCAGAAAAGTAACCAACTTTTGGCAAAAACTAGTAACAAAATATGGCATTCCAGTTAATACCAAATTTATTTAAACACCAGGCACAAAACTATGTAAAAACTACACTGACAAACACAACACCAACGTTATTTACAAAATACAATGTGATAACTGCCACTACTTCTATATTGTAGAAACAAGTAGAAAAAATGGAAGCCAGATTCAAAGAACACAAAAAGTAACCTTCAGGCATTTTTGAACACTGCAAATCAAATAAACACAACATAACCATAGAAAACACCCAAATACTAAATAAAGAAACAAACATAAACAAACGCAAAATTAAAGAAGACTTACTTATTCAACAACTCAAACCCAAAATAAACCAATACAAAGGAACACCTTTATACCTATCTATATTAATAATTATAATCCAACATCTAAGCACGCCCTCTACATTCCTGCACTCAATTACACAACCGCCTTCAAACATGTGGTCAGCTATCGGTCAGTTACCTCTTTCTTTCTTTGTGAACCTAACGATGACCGAATAAGGTCGAAACATCTCCTCTACGTAGGGCTTTCTCTATCCATACCAGCCGTTTTTACACAAATATTAATCTTATTATTCGCTGGCAAAAGACTGCTCCAAGGGTTACCTGCCGCTAAAATCAAAGACAACTAGCATCTATTTCCCTCAGGTAGCTTTGTACGAAATTCAAACCAAACTCTTCCCCCATGTGGCTCAGCGGTAAACCTAAAGGCCTAAATGAGAAAAATGACAAAAAGTGTTTTGTCATTATTTACGGTTGATACACCACAGTATCTTCGCGCTTAACAATAAAGAAATACGCTCGAGGAATATGGTAATACCTTTTTAACTCCCCAGTAGTATAGTGATATGTCTGTGGGCTCACAGCGCTAGAAACCGAGTTTCGATACATGTAGTGAGCAGAACAAAGATAGCCTAGTGTGTAGCTTTGTGCTTAATTCCAAACAAAAAAGAATTACCCTATTAATCACACTTATAAGTTTATAAACTGATTGATTTTCTACAGATTTGTATTCGCTATGCAATCATAATACAAACTGAGTTAGATTTCATAATTTAAGTATCAAATTATAAATTAGAAATGAGGCAAATCCGACAGTTTAAGCAGGTTAAGATGCATGTGAACTGCAATGTAAAGAGCATTTGCTTTTGAGTATGTGTACAGTATGTAATCTTATCTGAGAGGGTTTAGTTATAACATCTATCTGCAGGTTACATAATGTACCAAAGAAATTAAGTGAAAATATGACCAGCTGCCTTCCATCTTGTCTTACACGTTAAAATTAGGGACGGCAAACGTAGATAGCCCTCGTGTGGCTTTGCGCGAAATTCAAAAAAAAGAAATAAGTCGTAATTTTACGTTGTCTTGAATTGAGTTGTATTAATTGTCTGTGTCACTTTTCAAAAGCTGAAACATAAGTCGCATAATTTTCTTTACAATGGCTACTTCATGTTTACGTTGGTATCTACGTGTATTGGATAAATATCCGTGGAAAACCCAGACAGTGACGACTGGTATGTTACAAGAATATTATGAGTGACAGTAATAGTAGGAGTAAGAGTTGTTACTAATAGTAATGATGAATATATTAAAAATTTGTTGTTTTTTTTCAAAATGTAGGTCCGTATGACTTGGAATTTGTATGGCCAGTCAGGTCATGGATTGACCACTTTTCAGTTTCAATTTTCGTGGCGTCAGAGTACAACTTGTGTATTAAAAACTTGCTTCTCTTAATTCAGTATGTTATAATACGTGTATGCGGTTAAAATGGCTCAATATTCAATATCTTATTATTAAATTTTCAAATTTTTTCTGGTGGACTTGCTCCCCAGACCTCCCTAAAAATGGCAGTTGCCTGACCGCACCAATATTTCTTTTTGAGACAGTAAAATGTGTATTATTGCTTGTTATCTGTATGATGGAAAGTGTATATATATATATATATATCATATGGACTTGATCAAATACTTAAGGTTTTAGAAAAGCATTTGTTAAGGTGTCACAATGAAATCTTAAAATTATCTTTGTCATGTTTTGAAGAGGTTGCATGAGACTGGTTACTTGGGTTGATGGTTGAGACTTAGAGAAATAGAAATAAAAAAGAGAGAAATTAGTAAAGTTTGCTTAAACTCATGATTCAGTGTTTGATATTTTGATTTTTCATATTTTCTTTAATGGCAGATTACTAATAGGAGGATTGTAAAGTTTCCTAATGATATTAACTCTTGTACGTTTTTAGCTTTATATAGAATATTAAAGTAACACAGAAAGACCTTGAACAGTTAGTAAAATAATTTACAAGTGACTTAATTATAGTAAGTGTAATTTAAAGCTTTTGGGTTATAAATTAGATTGTACATATAAATTGAAACCACTAACACTAAAAAGGATATTTATATGGTTGCAACTGTAACTTAGAAGTCAGTCAAGCCATATATTGTACTGTGAACTTTCATTAGCTTTACTTACTAACAACTGAACACTGTTTACAGTACAATATATGGCTTGACTGACTTCTAAGTTACAGTAGCAACTGTAAAAAGTGTTCAGTTGTTAGTAAGTAAAGCTAATGAAAGTTTAGGATATATTTATAGATATACTGATTACAAGTCAGAAGAGGTAATTATGTTTTTTTACACAAATCACTAGGCCTGACTTGGAATACTGTGTAAAGCTGTAGTATCCTTATCTAAGAAAGTTAATTCATATAATAGCAATAAAACAGTCTTTAAAACAAGTTATAATATAGATATATAATTCAAATATATAGGAGTTGGAAAAATAAACATTTACTTAAAGATTTGCACTTTTCACCCATGTTGAATGGACCTCATGTTCAGCTGCCTGGTTGTTATTTCAATGACATCCTAGACAGGGAAATATGTAGTATTTTAATATATGTAAGCTCTGTTCTACATTAGTTGTGAAGCAATGTAGGAAAGAAGTGTGGCTAAACTGACTTTCAAAGAGAACAGTTTATATAAATCTAGTTAATAGGTGCTTAAATGACATAAATCAAATTGTATGGTTTCTTGGCTTTGTAAGAAGAACAATATCAAAAGTCAATACAGCTTGTGAATTATCCCTTAAATGTCACCAGATAAATTCAACAGTTGTTGTAAAACCATTGTGAATGACTGCTTTATGTCAAATTGTGACCTCAAGGAATAAAACTTAATGCCTAAGCATACATCTTGGGAAAAATTGCAAATGCTGTACTATAAATAATGCTAAAAAGTGCCTCAGTGGTAAGTCTGAAGTCTTACAATGCTAAAAATTGGGTTTGGATACTCATATTGGCACAGCCCAGATAGCCTATTGTATATCTTTATATATAACAGCAAACTGTAAATAACTGAAGTGGTTCTCATGCCCATATGTTTAACCACACATAATGAAGTCATTTCTATTTAACATGATTTGTTTGTTTAACTATTATCAGAACATTTAGTTTGATTTCTTTGGTAACAAGACATTCATGGAAAGTTGTTTTGAGATTTCGTATTATTCACTTTTAAATGATTGAAGTGTTCATTTTGCTAGTATGTACAGTTTATGGAAATGTTTGAAGTTTTGTTGAAGACTATCTTGGCATACCATTAATTTCAGTTTTCTCTAGGAATTCTCATGGCATCAGGAGACTTCATCTGCCAGAAAGTAGTGGAACAGAAAACACTAAAAAATATTGAAACTCAAAGGCTGGTTAGATTTGCATTTCTTGGGACCTGCTTTGTAGTGAGTGGAGTTTTATTGACTTGTTTGAGAAGTGTTTTAAGTAATTGTACAAACAAGTTTACAAGACAAGAAGAATAAGATTGTGGTCAGAGAGAGATAGTCAGTGTGACTACACTATGTTTGTATATAAAACATATTTTGATTGGTTGAGTTGTGTATTCTGTTTAAGTTTAAAATCTACAAAGAAATGACTATTTCTTTTTGGATTTGAGCAACACCCCACAAAACTAAACTCTTAGGTTTTGTAAGAAAATACGTTTCTGTATTGTTATTTACTGGCTTGCTTAGTACAGTGAGGATATTCTTCTGTCAATGGTGTTATTTACATACACAGTTTAATGTTATTCTCATGTTTTTGACTTAACACCCTCATGTTTATTATTGATGCTAATAAAGTGAAATAGTAATCAATACAATTTCTTATTCTTGATATTTTTCCAGGTGTGTTTTTTAGAAATATTTACTAAGCCTAAAAAAATCATAAAATTGAGGAGTTTAATGTAATCAGTTAGCTTTACTATTTTACTAATTATGCCATGATCAGTATCACATAGTAAAAAAACAAACAAACAAAGGCTGCATTATTGACCTCTGAGACATGCTACTAGTAATAAGGATCCAGTTTGGCTAGACCTCATTAATGACAATTTTTCACTTTCTCCCATCCAACAAACAAAATTAACTAGTTTTTTTCCCTAACCCTTACCAATATGATTTTTTGGCTGATCGTTTGTGTGGCACCTCATCAAAGCTTTTTGAAAATCTAAGTTCACCAAGTTCACACTCTTTCATTGTCCAAATAACAAGTAATATCCACAAAATGATCAAACATATCAGTAAGCTTAAATTTACTTTTAGTGAATCCAAATTGGTTGTCTTTCATAATATCATCTTTCACTAAGTTATTTTGTAAATTTCTCTTACCATTAATCAGGCTCAAATATTTCTCACAACAGGACCAAACCCAACTAGGCTTTAATTTCAAAGGCAATTCTTTAAATCCCTGTTGAAAAATGTGAGTAGCTCACCAACTCCAATTCTCAAGCACCTGCCCACTTTCTATTGACCAACCAATTATGAAAAACAGAGGCTCATAGATCTGACTTTTTAACTTCCTTTAGAACCTTATTTGGTTGTGGTACTTTATCTATTTTTATTCCATAATCTTTCCATTTACTACCAAGGAATTTTTCCAAAATAAAATGTATATTAACCCTTTTACAAAGGATCACAGGTCAAAGGCCATGTCATTACATTTGTTGACTTGCATTAACATTTTATTGAACTACTATATTATGAATTTGTCAGTTAGTTTGGAATCAAATTGTAGATTATAATTCAAACTTTAATGTTATATATGAGTTCATTTTTTAATTTGAAGAGTAAATACTAAAAGAACACAACTAAATATAGATTTTAGTGAGTTAAGTGTTGTGTTGAATGCACCACTGTTTAAAATTAGGTGTTTAGTGTTAAAATACAAAGCCTCTGGTTACGTACAAATTAGAAACTCAAATTACTAATATTAGCAAGTTAGAATATGAAATAAGAACCTCATATCTTTTTATTTTGTCGAGATACAACTTATGTACTAAACCAAACATATTGGCCCCATTTACCTCTTTCCATTTTTGAAAACAGTCCCTTACATACACTGACTTCAGTATATGACATGTGAATAACCAACCGACAATTTAGATCCTCAATGTGGTTTTCTCAGCCATTTTAATGTGTGAATAGGCTACCACGTTCTTTCAAATGAAGATTTCAGGAAGGTAGATTGTGTCTTTAGTGTACTCAAAGTTTCATATTTTTGTTGTTACTAAGCTTAATAAATTATAGTGGAATTCTATAGTATCAGTACAGTTATTTGTGGCATTTTGGTTATTCAGCTGTATATATAAAACCTAAAACCACTGTTTGATGTCCTTCACATGCAAAATTTTAAAAGGCTTAGCAACCTGTGTCCAGCAGCAACCGAGTTCAAAGGTTATAGCGAGAAGAGATAACTGTTTGCTCTAGTTCTTGATTTCTTGTTCTATATTTTAAGAAAAATAACTTATATAATTTATTTCTAAATAGTAATAATATATATATAAAATAATTGAAATGTGACTATATATTACAAAATGCTAGTTCACTAAAATACAGCCAAGACACAGAAGACTAAAGGTCAGTTTTATGTTATTGGATATGTAACATGAGTGCATATGCACTGTATCAATGCAAGTTATATGATGTTAATTAAGCATGACTGGAAAGTCAATAGGATAAAAAAAGTTGTTTGTGTGTGTGTGTATATATATATATATATAGCATTATGAGACTTAAGCTACTTCGACTAAACATTTGTATTTTCATGTTATAATATGTAGTCATTCCAGCATGAAAAAAGCATAATTTATATTTATTTCCTTTTTTTATGGTTTATATTCAAGTAGCAGACCCCACATAGTTACAGTATAGAGGATAACATAAATAATAAACTGTTAGTGAAAAATGGATGTTTGAAATGTATTTAGAAGGTTTGAGATTAAGCAAATAATATTTTAGATTTGAGGGATGAAGAATAGATTTTTTTTAATCATAACATTAAATCATTTTGCACTCACTGTTATTGAAATTGATTCTGTTTTTGCAGACAAATCTTTAGTAAAAATATTTCATTAATCTGGTTTTTCTATACAAAATACTTGTAATCTTTACTAAACATCTACCAATTGTTATGTAGATACACATACCATATCAAAAGTTATAGTGAAAGTGCTTAACATGCAAGTGTATAAATGAACTCAACTATATTATACCAAGCTCATCATGAAAGGGTTAATAACTTGCAATCCAAGAAAGCAGTGAAGCATTAGTCAGAATATCATTATCAGTTAATAACATTCCTAAGAACACAAGTTCACAACATAACAGCAAGTGTAGGAGATAAGTTAAAAGTGGAGATCAGCCACAGACACATTCATTATAGTTGGGGTCCAAGGCTTGCCTTAAGGCCCTGAGAACTTTTAAGTTCTATATCAAGTTTTATGCATTCTCCTGCTTTTCTTAAGAATAGTTTTCTTAATTTTGATTGAGAAAGATTGAAAAATGATGGTGCAAACCCCCTCTACTTCCTATGCCACTGCATAAAATGATCTGTGTGTAATTAAGGTTAACTCGTAGTTCACATGGTTATTTCTGCCAGTCGCTGTTCCTGTGTGACAGATGAGTTTCATCTTATTTTACAGAAATGTTTGTTTCTATGTTTTGTGCATATGTTTTAATAATCAAATATAAATAAGTATGAACCAATCATAATATATTACAATTATAAAAATCACTCCCATGAATACTTAATTCTTGTAAGAAAACCAATAGATAAAAAAATACATTTGTAGTTAAATTCACCTTTTCACTCATTATATGTGAAAAGTTCTTTTTTTTAACATGAATGTTCGTGAGTATAAATCGTAGAAACAAATGACACTGTTTTTCAAATTTTATGATCTAGGATAACATAAAGCTTGCATTCCCAATCTACGCTGAAGAAGAAAGGTTATGGTGTTTTTATTTACTTCTATCAAGACTTCTTGAACCTACATTTTTTTCTAACATCATAAATAAAACTCACATGCATGTACATTAAGAAAAATGAAAGTCCTTTATAAAACTAAAATTACATTTGTAACCTTACAGCATCAAGTATGCTAAACAATATGAGCAATTTTTCTGAGTTTTATATCATAACATGCAACTGAAATGATTTTTGGTAATAATGACACTTTTCCTTTCTGATAAAAAAATATTACTTTTCTGACTTTATAAGCTGGGCAGTATATATGGAGCTAAAACTAAAAGAGTATATAGAAATTTAAAGCATTTACACATATCAATTTTATTTATAATAAATATCAAATAATTTAATGTATCTAATTCAAATTACTCATGCAAAGAAACAAACATATTAACAAAATGCAAGGAAACATTTTTCATGAGATTTCACAAAATTCTTGTATCTTTTAGCTTTTCTTTAGAGATTACCATCTGCTCATCGATGATGTAAAGATGAAAATCAGTAGAAAACCTTCTAGTGTTAGCACAGTTACCACCAAACACACTTGTGTTTTTGGCAGTAGGCACATAATAGAACTAATTATCGACTTCACTACAGAATGTGAAACAGTTATATGCACTAGAGAAAAATGTTAGATGTTAATTACTAACCAGAATAATAGTATACTATTATAAAAAAAATCAATGCCATAACAAAATTATATTTTTACTCCCTATCTCGTATGCTATATTTTCAGATGCTTTCAAAATTGTACTTGGCAGGGGGTATGTAGGTTTCAGAGTTTGTGAACTTCATCTCTTTGTAATTAAAAACTTGAGGAAGACTAAAGAAACGTATTTATATATACTGTATTTCTTTCTTTCACACAAATGAAGCTTTAGATATATATTTGTCTTAAATTGTTCTTGTAACTTATGCAGTGTTTGAATGAAACACATTTATAGGTGCATCTTCTCAGTCAGAGCATATGTTTGACTGTTAGTATTTCCAAATATTTCACTGGAGATTCAAAAAGAGTTTAAAACATCTGTATATACAGTGAAATATTTGGAAATATTCATTACTCACTGGGGACACTAAATATTTAGTAGAGTTTAGTATTTAGTATAGATTTCTTCAAAAACCTTAAAAAAACTATAGTAATTTTAAAGTGTTTATTGGAAATACAGATAGATGAATATAACATGTACACCTGTGAACCCTCAAGGTTACCATATACTATAGGTATGAAATTTACTCATCTGGCAAAACAATAATTCATTGTAAAGAGAAGGGACTAAGTAACAGCTGTGGTTTGATCTTTACAAAAGAGAAAAACTTAAGTAATGCATTATAACTTCAGAATTAACTGATGTAAAACATTCAAAGTAATTATTGTAAAAAATCAAATAATCAGCTTGACTTTTCTTATTAAATTTTGATAGTTCAGATAATAAATTATTAATATTGAAATATTATATTTTGTTTTCATTACTTTAGCAAAACAAGTTAGGTATTGAAATGGCTTACCAGTCTGGCAAAACATTTAGAAAAAGAACCTTAATTATACCTCGTGACTAACAAATAAATGATCTCAGTTTAAAAACGTTTTGCCGCTGAGTTTCATATTAATTTTTAATATGAAATAAAAACTGTTAGTTTGAGAATAATAGTAAATATTCAGCATAACAAACAAATAAAATGGTGAAAGGAAACCTGATCAATTAGTTGCTATGTTTGTCAGAGAAACTGCATCAGTATAGAACATGACCTTTCTTTTGTTAGTAGTAATAACCTTTATAGTATTTGATTGTCAAATAAGTTCAACAGGCTTTCTTAGTCTAATAGTATAAAAAATAAACAATTACGTATCATATCTTGCAATACAGAATAGAATATTTACAAATAACTGATATGGTATGTGAACAATTTTAGTGAAATCTGATATTCATATATGAAAATTAGTAGCTGTTAGCCAAATCTAATCTAGCAAGGTACTTTTATAGTTTTGAAAACATTTGTCAGACAGTTTCAAGCAGTTCCTTGACTACAAATATGTAATGCTATATGATTTGTTACAAGTAATGTGCCTGTTGCTTGGAACCACGTTGAGCTAAAGCCTTAACTTCTGTCCTTTTGTGAGCTTGGAATGGTCAGGTGGTCAGGATGCTCAACTCACAGTGTGCAGGTTTGATTCCCCATCCTACAAAACATACTTACCCAGTCAGTTGTGGAGGGATAATAATGTGACAGTTAATCCCAGTAATCATTGATAAAAAGAGTAGCCCAAGAGTTGGCAGTGAATGGTGATAACTAGCCTTTCACTGCTAAATTAAGGACAGCTAGTACAGATAGCCCTTGTGTAGCTTTGCTCAAAATTAAAAAAAACACCTGAAAAATAAACAAACCTCTAAATCACAAAGAGCCCTTTTATTTTTTACATTCAACAAAACTATCAAATTGTTCTCCAATGATTCGTTTTGATATAAAATACCTTTATATTTTACATTATTTTCATAAATATCTTGTGATATTTCAGTAAAATGTTTTTCAAAAATAAAGCATGGATACAAAAGTTAAATGTTTTTTGTTCCTATATTTTATTAAATTTCATTGTCATTTTAACTTCTGTGCATATTCTTACAACTTAAAATAATTTTATTAGTAAACCATAAAAACAGTGACTTTAAATAGACCTTAAAGAGTGTATGTTTTGTTTGCATAAGAACATACAGTGAAATAGTATTTCATACATTTACTGTTGTGGTGGATTTAAATGAAATTTTATAATTCAGGGACCAACACTTCGTAGCTGGTACTTGGTTCTAGAGAAAGTTTGTGGAGTCAGTGGAAAGACTGTGGGTCTAAAGAAAATGCTACTGGATCAGGTAAGAACAGTTGAAAGGTGCAGACTTTCTTGGTGTTTAGACGTTTTTCTAATGAATTGAGAATATATTCGATCTATGTTCTCATCCTTACTTCTAGTGTATGAATATTACTCCTCTTCAGAACTTCTACACTAAAAAAAACTAAATATGAGAACATGTTGGGGTCTTACCAATAATTACACAAATATTCCAAATACAGGTATTATCGAAAGAGATTATGATATACACTTTCACCTTTATTTCAGATCTAATTCATATAAATTTCTTTTAGTGCATAATATTTGTTAGTTTTCAAGTACTGGGCTCTTTTATATTTGAATAAGTAAATGTTTGGCTAAATGATCCTTCTTGATATTAATAAAAGAAGTGTGTAGATATAGATGTTCTGACAGGTAACTCCTGGTTAATGAAGAACCAAGGGTTCAGAGAATGCAAGATTACTGATACAGATTTTTAAGAATTACATAGACTTCTAGATAAGAATCAAGAAGAAAAGCTTTTGTTTTACACAGTAGTAACTGGTTTCCCTAATTCTGTTCTCTGCAGATCTAAATGCTTTTACAGTCTTTTTCCACATATTTCTAGACAAAAAGGGTTTCAAAAACGTCTGAGAAGTTAGTAGATAGTTAAATTTTCTTCTACCCATCTGAAACTGAGGCAAAACGGTCTATGAAAAGAATCACTACCAATATAGATGTGCTATCCTGTAGGCAGTGCTAAGACGAAGTAGTTTAAGTACACGACAACAATTACTGTTTATTTTACCTTGTACCATCTGTTATCAAAGATTGCTAGGATTATCAATAATCACTACCACATTTTGTCAAACTCTTGTTTAATGTGTTAAAACAAAAGTTATTAGTAGTAGCTGGGGTACTTGTACTGTAGACAGAAGTTATGCAAATCCGTGATTAATGAAAAGTTATCTTAGGACATAAAAAGTTGTTTCCTTTATACATAATTTTGAAAAGCAAAACACAAATTGTGAAACTGTAAATTTGAATGTATCTCCTCATGGACCCACCAAATGTTCATCCCAAATTTCGGGAAGATCTATGAACAGGAACAAAGTGATTATAAAACGAAAAACCTGCAAAAACAATCATAAAACCACAAAATGCAAAATTGAAAGTGTGTGCATTTCCCTATAGACCTAATGAACCTCCACACCAATGTTGGTGAAGATCCATCCACACCCTGCAAAGTATTTACATGTACATACAACAGATAGTACTATTATATTTATATAGGTGGCGCCAGTGCATTAGATCTGGTTATATTATATCTGCACCCTGAGGATGAAGAAAAATAAAGTTCTTCATAACAAAAACGGTAAAACTGTGACCCCTATTGCAAATCTACATGTGCACAGGATGAAAATTGCACCAAGTGGGGGGTTGCACATTATGTAATAAATTTTTTTTTTCCAGTATCATTCAAGCAAGAGTTCCATTGTAGTATGATTTGAAGTTGTTATTTTTGATTATTTTCACTGTTCTTTATGTATTGTTGCTTAAAATCGGTTCATCTTTCTTCCATGCACAAATTGCTAAACAGTGAAGAGTTTCTATGTAATATGAACACCTAAGCATAACTTACAAAGAATACATAAAACATAACAGAATGAAATACATCTTTTATCTTGATTCTTTATAAATTGACCTTGTTTTAACAGGGCTTGTTTGTTCCTGTGTTTATGGCAAACTTCCTCACAGTAAACAGCTTACTACAGAACCATTCTTGGATTCAAACCAAAGAGAAACTGAAAAGAGTAAGATTTATTTTCCTTTTGTTAGCATTTTTCTTTAAGAGTAAGAAATTTTTATTTCTAGCTATTCTTTTATGTGTACGAAAGTCCTCCTGGTTAATTCCTCTGCTTTTGTTTTTCATAAAATATCAACTTCGATTTTGCTATTAGAGTATGTGGTAGGAAAAACATTTCATATGTATTTGACTACCTCCACGATATCTCTGTAAAGCAAAAACTTGCAGATTATAAGTCTATATTATGGCTTAGTAATATTTATGGCATGTGTGTGCAATTTATACCAAACTCAGAAGATCGAAAAGGGGATATAAAGAAAATTAAAATGGAGAAAAATGTCATGTGATACAGAGAATTGAAGATTAGGAATTTATATAAATATTTGAAATATTGTGTTAATTTAAATTGTAAACTATGCAGGTCAGAGTAAATAGAATTCATTTTACTGAAAGAAAAGCAAGTCAATGCATACTACATATACATAATATATTTATTTATTTCCTGGTACTACTGGAATACAGTTGATCTAGACCTTTTCTGAAGTGAGGATCAACATGTTTCAGTTCCATGCTTTCATGAACAGTATTAGCTAACTTTTAAATTTAAGAGTACCTTGAAGTAACACTATACTTCATTACTGGATTTTAAAATGCACATTTTATTTTTCTACTAACTTGCAGACCAGCTCAAGTCATGTGGAATAGTGGTTGGGAATCACTGCTTTAATATTTTCAGTGTTATTAACTTATACCTACAAAACCAAAATAAATACTTATTTAGTATGCACAGAATAAAAGAGTAATAATGGCAGTACTCTGAAGTTATTGAACTAGGGGACTAAATTTATGAAACTGCAAGAGAATTGTTACAACAAATGCATTAAAAACTCTTTGAAAATACGTTTGAAGAATGAAAATACCAGTGAAAGCACTGTTTTTATGGTGTAGAAGATTTGCAATACCTAATACTTGGGTAATTTTAAGACATTACTTTATAAGTTCAATAAGGTTTTAAAAACTTTCCATTTATATTTTATTATGGAGAAATTTAATGGCTAATTGTAACTAAACTTTACGTTGAATTTTTCAAATCTGTATATTAAACAATGTTAGTAAATGATATTTAAGCTATTCTACATTGATATTCAATGAAAATTTCAGGCTTTATTTTGAAACATTATACTAGATTACTTAACGTTTTATAGACTTAGAAATTACTTCCAAACTGCCAGTAGTTATTGCAAATTCACCATATTTTATCAGAATTATGACCTTAAAAGATTTAACTTCTTTTGATCAATCCATTTACAATATTTATTGAACTAGTCTGACTGTTAACCAAAGTTTAGCAAATATTTCTCAAATTAATGGGCACAGACACTTTTCAGAAAGTCATGAAACTCCAGAAGTTCCCACACCATTTACTCTCTCTTCTTTTAACGTTAAAAATATAATCTATTTTAGAAACTGCCATCTTCATTAGAAATATGAATTTAGTGTTGGCTATCTTGTTTCTTACAGGATTACTTTGATGTACTAAAGGTTAACTACATGGTAAGTCTACTTCTTATTCATGCATTCTTGAAAAACATTAATCTCATTCTAGCTAGATAACACTGCACAACAAAGTTTTTGCTTCTTCAACACTGTTGGGTGTTCCTCATAGATTTTTGGCTGCTGATCACGAAAATCACATCCCAATTTGCCCATCATGTACCATTACATCAAAACCTTCGGTTTTTTCATGTTTTTTTTTATATTTGTGTACAAAAATTTTCGTTTCTGTAAGAGACCTCTGAACAAAGTTTTGTGCAGTCTGGGCATGTCCAGACATGAAACCAGGCCAGGTTGGAAGCTGATCCGTGGAAGTATGCAGCCCGGGCATGCCTAACACTGTCTCAGTGGGCTATAAAAGTGGCTTGCATACACAGATGCTGCTCAGTGGATTAATATAGACACAGATTAATATACACACTTATAGTGTGTATGTATTGTTTCAGAATATAGCATTGCCTCAGTAGCACTGTAACAAGTAAGTTAGATGTTATAGACGTTTTACAGGACAAATTGGTGTCGGTCAATATATTTCATCAATTTTGTAACAGCCGCGATACATTCTGTTATATTTGTGGCGAGTATACGCTTGTTCATCAGAGATGCTCAATGACTGCTCTTGTGAAGAAAGCATATCATTTGTACTTTGGCTGTAAAATTGGTGATCAAGACCAGGAATGGGCTCCTCAAATTTGTTGTGCGACATGTGCTGTCTGTCTGAGAGCTTGGCTCAGAGGCACTCGAAAGACAATGCCGTTTGCTATCCCGATGATATGGCAAGAACAGAAAGACCATGTGACGGACTGTTACTTCTTGACTAATGTGTCTCGTTTCTCTGCCAAAAAACAATAAGTCAATTAAATACCCTAATCTGCCTTCAGCAATGAGACCTGTGCCATGTGACAACAGTCTTCCAATTCCGAAACCACCAGAGGAATGGACCTTAGATGAACCAGATTAAGAAACTGCAATACAGCGAACTGGCAGTGACATTGATCCGGATTTTGAACCGTGCTACTCAGGCAACCCACATCTCATAACACAGTCAGAAATAAACGATCTGGTCAGAGATTTGGGTCTGTCAAAAGCAAAAGCCGAATTGCTGGGTTCGAGACTGCAGGAATGGTGTTTGCTGTCACCAGGTACAAAAATTTCTGTTTCTCGAAGCTGCCAAGATGATATAACCAAATTATTTGCAGAAGTTGACAGTCTCTGTTTCTGTGTTGACATTGAAGGATTGTTCCCTGCTTTGGGTTGTTACCATGACCCACAAGAGTGGTGTCTCTTTATTGATTCATCAATGTTAAGCCTGAAACTGTTCTGTTACACAATGACAACGTTCACCCTTCAATACCTGTTGTCTATGCAGCACACATGAAAGAAACTTACGAGAACATGGAAATGTTGCTGAAGCACATCCAATAAATCAAGTACAACTGGAATATCTGTGGAGATCTGAAAGTCGTTGCTCTGTTACTGGGACTGCAGTTCGACTATACAAAGTACTGTTGTTTCATCTTTGAATGGGATAGTTGTGCCAAAGAGTCACATTATTCTAGACAGAGCTGGCCACTCTGTAAAAAGTTAGTTCCCCGACAGAAAAATGTGGTGCATGAACCACTTGTCGACCCGGCAAAAATTTATTTGCCCTCTCTTCACATAAAATTGGGACTTATGAAGAATTTCCTGAAAGCAATGAACAAAGAAGGCAAAGGTTTTAGTTATTTAAGACAGATATTCCCAAGAATAACTAAGGCCAAGATCAAAAAGGGCATTTTTGTTGGCCCTCAGATCAGACATGTTATGAGTGACAAGCGGTTCAAAGATCTGTTAGTTGGGCTGGAAAAGATTGCCTGAAAAGCCTTCAAAGACATTGTTGACAATTTTCTTGGCAATTACAGAGCCCCACATTACATTCAGCTGGTAGACAAACTTCTCAAAGCATACAAAACAATGAAGTGCAACATGTCACTCAAGATTCATTTCATCCACTCACACTTGGACTTCTTCCCTGCAAATCTTGGTGCTGTCAGTGATGAACACAGTGAAAGGTTTCAGTAGAACATTGCTACAATGGAAAAACGATATCAGGGCAACTGGAATCTGTCAATGTTTGCTGACTACTGTTGGACATTGCAACGTGAATCACCGGAAATTGAATACAAACGAAAATCAGGAGCAAAACAATTATGTTGAACTTAATAGCGTATTAGAAACATAAATGCAATTAAATACGTAATTGCTGGTAAACAGTTAACTGTCTATTCCTCAGATTTCCTATGTAATAAAGCAAAACCAAAACTATATTTGTGCATACCCATCCAGGTACCTGTCACAATCAGTAAAAACTATTCAAGAAAATTGTTGTGCAATGTAATTAATGATACTCAGAAGTGTAAGTATATATCAAACTTATTTTATCACACATATTAAAAGATTAAAGAATCTTTTAAAGGTAATGTTAGTTAATGACATCTAATTTCACATAAATATCTTCATAATCACATGTAAAGTGTATTCATGAATCACTGGGTAATGGTATAAATTGTCTCCACATTAAATAATTTATTTGATAAATTTATAGATAACAAGGAAGCAATTCCAATCTGTGCCAGATAAAATTAATTCTGTTCATACATCCCAAATTATATGTATGAAACATATTGTGGACATTTTTAAAAATTAAACTAGTTTTCACTTGAAACGTGATCTTGAAGCTTTGCATGGAATGTGTAAATATACTATAAAATTTAATTTCAGGGTAAATTTTATTAAGTCTATTAAATTAACTAAAGTTACATTGTTTATGTACAGGTTTAGGGCAGAGAAATGTTAACTTCTAAAAATATGCCATTAACTTTAAAACTGAAGGCAGATATTCAAGAACTATTACAGCAAAAGTTTTGCAATACCTTTGAAAGTGTCTTACTTTTTAGAATATTTGGAGTTTATATTTTACCCATCAAATCTTTGTATAAATCTAGTTTTGAAATTGTGTAGTTGTCACTTCTCTTCCATGTCCCACTGAACTCAATATATTGATGAATTAATCAAGTAATTTATTTTTAGCTTTGGCCTGCAGCTCAGTTATTCAACTTTTATATTGTGCCATTTCAACACAGGTAGGTCAAAACTGGATTTAATTGCCTCCAAATACATTTGTCTATAATTACAACTGTGAAAAAAAATGTATTTTTAACTTTGCTTTAAAAAGTGATGTTAATACTTTTTTTTTTATTTTAGTTTTATTCATTTAGGATATAATTTCCATTAATTTTGGAAACAACCATTGCTTTTATATCTATATCATGCAAAGAAAATATTTACCATTTGGAATATTTTAGAGACCTTTCAATTTTTAAAAATGTTTGTAATCATTCCTATTGCAAAGTAAATGAATGTTCCATTCTAGGGCTGATTCAGTGAGGGCAAACAAGCACACTACAGTTTGGGGGGAACATAGTGTCAAATGAAGAAATTTATATATATTAGGGTGGTTCCCCAAATTATCAGTAATAATTAGTACTCGCCAAATTTTATTGGAAATAAAGATAATTTTTGCCAAATTTGTATTAGATTGGCTAACACTTCAGGGTCACTGAAACCACTAAACATTTTGTAAGCATACCTCTGCTATTAGTTGTGAGAACATTAAAAAATTTATAAATGAAATATGAGAATATCTTTAAAGTAATAAATTCAAATATATAATTAGATTCATTCATGATATTCAACTGTTAATATACTAAAGTTGATTATATCATATTTTGTGTGGAATATTTTCACTCCCTGCAATGGAACACAATGATCAGAAACGTTCTGATGTTCTCTTTTGGAAAAGGAGTATCTGTATGTAAAAAGACAAATACATGCACACAGCTTTTAGATTTTATGCCACTGTTTTGCAAAATTGCTTATTTATTTCATTCATTTAACATGGAGGATTATGAAAATATTGCCTCATCAGGTTCAATTTAATCATAGAAGTGTATGAACATCTGGCATGTGGAATCAGTTAATAAGAGGTAAAAAGTTGCCAAGATTTTCTGTATTCTTTTACAAACATATGAATGTATCAGAGATAGTGCAAGGTGTACCATTGAGAAAGTAATCCAGCTGTGGAATGTGACTCGCATAATAATTGTAGAGCACAGTGTCAACGAAATGTTAGAGAAAATATTTCTAACTTGTGGAACTAAATAAAAAAACAAAACTACAACTCAAATGAAAAATGAAAGCTTTTCAGGAGAAACTTGACATGCTAATGTTACAAACCTTCTTAAGATTAAAGATTGTCTGTTTTTGATTAATCAATGTGGTGAAAGAGATACATGGCTGCAGTAGATGTGTGTGTACTGACAAAAATATTCCTGGTAAGAAAGATGCCATCATGAAGAAATGTGAAATTTAATTGCTCTGTCTCAACTACATTAATGTCCTCATCTGAAAGGGAGAGTAATAAACCTCTTTTGAATGTAAAAATAAGTCAAAAAATGAAGGCCTTCAACTTAATTTCCTCAGACAGTGCATTGGCTCTGGATTGCACCAATATCAATGACCAAGACAACATCATGCTTGGCAGCAACAGGGTAAAGTCTAGGGGACAGTGCATCACCCTTTACAATACATCAGAAGAATTGTTAACTGAAAAAAGTGTCTCATAATGTCAGAGATGAATTTTACTCTTCAAATGTGGCAGCAGATATAGTAAACTATTGCCAGACATCATTAGACAGGTTAGCAAGTTTAGCATTAATGTATAAAACTGATCAGCTGCTTGAAGAGCCAAAGTTTGCACAGTGGATTAGAAAAAGAAAGTGAAGCTGTTAGGCATATATTAAGGGACCAGGGTTTGATGGTTTCTGCTACAGGTTATCTGGCCTAGCATTGCACAACACATTCAGACTGGAACAAGCCAAGAAAGCAATCTTATCTGGTCAATTGTTGCAACAACCATTTTTCTTAGTGACAAATCATCTTGTGGTCTTAGCATCAAGACTCCAGGCCATATGAATGTTCATAATTAAAGTTTCAACTGACTAAAAGAGAAGAGGTTAGTTGGAGATCTAAGGATGTTTGTCTCTGCTCTATACATGATTTTAGATTAAGATAAAATCTAAATGCAGCTCAGTTTTTTCTGAAATACAGTACCATAAATGATAGAATTTCAGTGTTCTCGTAACTTTCTGCAGGCACTTATGGTACAGAAGTGAAGAGATATTTGTTCTAGCTTTCTTTGATGTTAACACTGACAACAGCAGTGAAAGCTCTGGTAAAATGAGGAACATTGAGTGAAACTAGACACGAGATGTTGAAAAACTAGTTTTAACAGATTTTGGGACCGTCGATATTTAAAAGTTCTTTGGTATTCTAGACATTAGTTATTTTACATCAGTTCATTTAAATTATTCAAAGCACAATGAATAATTTCAACATTCCACACTGTAACTTGGCCAAGAAAAAAAAATTAAAATTCTTACAATATTTCAACTGCTTGATCAACAACAAAAATTAGAGCAAAATACCTGCTGCAAGTTGTTTTTACTAGAGTAGAAATGCCAAATTGCATATCCAATATTTAAAACATTTAAGCTGTAATATTACTGATGCACTGTGTATTCACCTTCATTATTTGGTGCGAGTAAAGTTTTGTTGGATTTTAAGAACAAATACACAAAAACTTAATCACATTTATTTGAAGAAAGTGTCCAATTTCAAATGTTTCATTGTTTTTAATGGGCTTTCTCCTGCAGTTAAAAGAGAAAATCAATTTGCAACCTTTCCATGAAGTTCATTTTTGCATATAATTTAATAGCATTAATATAACTTAACACTTCCAATGAAGTAGGAATTTCCATTTCATCACTATCTTTTCCATTTTTTCATCTTCTGAATCTCTCACACTGTTACCATCTTGCAATTTTATTATAGATTTTAAATCAATTTCATCAGTTTCTATTAAAACATTGTTAACATTCACAAAATCATCTGCAATATTCTCAGAGTATAGGTTTCACAAGAATCATTATAACAAACTTCTCCACCTCTGATGTTAGCAGGAATAAATGCAGTTTTGAAAGCACTTTATTACACATTTAATTGAATGGCTTAAAAATGCAATTGCATCTAACGTCAATTTTCATATTCCTTTCAGATGCTCTCTTAACAGCCGTTCATGTTTGCAATATGCTGAAGCATCAATTTCCCGAATTTCAATTTTAGAAACTGTATAATTCCATTATCTTGTGGCTGTAAAATTGATGTTGATTCATGGAGGTAGAAAGACTAAAATTAAGAAAATATTTAATGAAAAATATTTTTCCTACCTTACATTCTAATCCTACTTGATAGATCAGGTAAGTAAAAGATTGTTTTCTGTGTTATGCAGGTTCAACCATATAAAGTACCTTTTAAGAGAAATCTTAAGATAATGCTGCAAAATTGATATTTCTGGCTTGATCAGGTTTCTACTTTATGCAGTTTCCAGCTGAGACAGGTTTTACTGCAATAAGAAATCAATTTGCACTTGGACTGATAACAAAACTTCATGATTTTCACAAATTATGAAGATCCACATTGTATCAAATTGTAATGCCAGTGTATAGACAAACTTGTATATTACAGTGAGCCCATTGCAAAAGTGGTTAGGAATGCCAATGGTTAAGGCATCACAAATTTGCATAAACATGTTCAACTTTCTTTGTATAGTAAATTCTTCAGTTCCTGTTCTTGTAACAAATTTTCCTTGAAATTTTCTTAGAATTATGGTTGTCAACATGGTGGCATTGTTCTGGAATACCTACCTAGCATGGAAGGCCAATATTAACAGTGTGGATGAAGTGACAAGACCAGAATTATGACCACAGTGCACTTGGATAGTTGTGGAACTGGATTTTTTTTTTTTCTACAAAGATTATGAACTGGAAATGTGAACAAAGTTTTATCTCAGAATCATTGCTTTCAAAATATAAAACAAACTTAAGGTATTAAACACCTATTTTATACAAAATACTCGTCTAAATCTACTTTTTTCAATCCCCATCTAAAAGAATGGTCAGCACATCCATGTTCTATAGAGTTTGTTATAAACTTAAGTATCAATGTGGTTAAAGTTCAAACAAGTTTAGGTTCAATTATCCAAATTTTTCAACGTATGGGGACCAACTGTTCAAAATAGGATAATTAATCTTCTCAGAAGAAAGGATTTATAGCTAAGCTTTAATTTAAACAGTGAACTATTTGTTTAAAGTATTTTGACATCTAAGCTTAGTATTGTTTTACAGAAGAATAACCAAGGCTCAAATGTGTAGTTTATACCTCTTGGATTTCTTTATCCACAAAACTTAAGACAAAATTACTGCTGAAATACGATCATGTAGGCCAATTGAGCAACTTAAATAAATTAGTATGAAAAGGGGGAAGAAATATTTTCCAAGAACAAACTGATGTTGGAATAAACATTAGAATTATCTTTAATAAAAAGTGAATATAAATATTCTTAGATGATGTGGTTAAAAAAGGCTCAAATTTGAATACTATTGAGATAAAATGTTAACTGTATGGAATAACAAATTTTGCAAAACAAAATTGTAGTCATAAGAAAATTGATTGTAAGCAGTTTCCCATGTACCAACTAATCTAAGGTGCTTGATTAACCCAGTTAATAACATGAATACAACTATGATGGTAGAATGCCAATTAAGTTAACACTTACATAAATGTTCCTACCACATCATGTGTTTGCTAGGTATGAAAGGTTATTGAAAACAATTTAAGCACAGATTAAAAACATTTATTTAACACTAACACCAGTGTCAAGTACAAACTGGCAACATAAAAGAAATAACTGCTTTTTTCTCCTGAATTCTTTTCTATGAAATTTATGGCAAAGCAACCAAATGTGCAGAAACAATACAATAACACGAAAAAGATAAATTTTGCTTTTAGAGTAAAAAAGCAACTGCTTCTTACACTCCTTACACTTTCCAAAATAAACACTAATCCTGGAGGCCAGGACAGATTCTGTTAACAGTTCTGCAACTTCAGCATTCAGTCCTACATTCCTCACTTCTAGTTATTTCTTTTTAGAAGCCTTTTCTGCAGCCTTGGTCACCTTAGCAGATACATCTTTGTTTGTCTTCGACTTTATCACACCTACAGCCACTGTCTGTCTCATGTCTCGAACAGCAAAGCGACCAAGGGGAGGGTAATTTGTGAAGGTCTCCACACACAGGGGCTTTGTAGGAACTAGTTCCACAATAGCTGCATCACCAGATTTTATAAACTTTGGATTATCTAAGGGAGTAGAAAAAGTAAGATACTTACAAGAATTTCTATCATCAATAGTTTCATCTAATTCACACACAATCTTCATAGAGAAAACTCAATTTTTGAAACAAAAGAAACTCACCTTCAAGTTTTTTGCCAGTACGTCTGTCACACTTTTCTTTGATCTCCTTGAATCTACAAGCTATATGAGCTGTATGACAATCCAGAACTGGAGCATATCCATTGGAGATCTGACCAGGGTGGTTTAAGATTATCACTTGAGCTGTAAAATCAGAAGTGGCTTGTGGGGGATCGTTCTTGCTGTCCCCTGCTACGTACCCACGACGAAGCTCCTTCACAGATACATTCTTTACATTAAAGCCAACATTATCACCTGGTAAAGCCTCAGTAAGAGATTCATGGTGCATTTCAACAGACTTAACTTCTGTTGTAATCATAGCAGGAGCAAAAGTGACCAACATCCCTGGTTTCAAAATACCAGTTTCAACTCTACCAACTGGAACAGTTCCTATGCCTGCAAAAAAAAGACATACTAAGTTTAAATAATCACAAAGAACAATCTTATTAAAAAGAATGGGATAGTGGATTGAAAATACTACTGAGAAAAATAGAGGCAAAGCATACCTCCAATTTTGTAAACATCCTGGAGAGGTAAACGAAGATTCTTGTCAGTGGGTCGAGATGGTGGTTCTATACAGTCTAGAGCACTAAGAAGAGTTTTTCCTTCCATCACCTGACTTTTGCGTTCAATTTTAAAGCCCTTAAACCATGGAGTGTTGGTGCTAGGCTCTAACATGTTGTCACCATTCCATCCAGAAATGGGAAGAAATGAAACAGCAGCAGGGTTATAACCTATTTTCTTAATGTATGCACTAACTTCCTTTTCGATTTCCTGAAAACGTTTCTGTGGAAGAAAAATATTATCCAACCAGTAGGATCAAAACTGAAAATCTGAACATTGTAAAATGAAAGTTTTTATAAGTTTTATTACAACTGTCAGTGTGTTCTACTGAATAGATTAAAATACTGAAATCTACAGGGTGGCCTGCAAGTCCCTACCCATCCATATATCTTATGTATCTGTGTGCTGTCCCTCATTCTCATTGCATAATATTATACACAATATGCTCTTCAAGTGAGCTTACAGCCATATTTCTCTGAAAAAAAGAAAAACTTATAATGCATGCATAATTCAATATAACATATGGATAGGTAGGGTCTTACGTGCCACCCTGTAGTGTCAATTAATATTTTGATTAAACTATCATGGTAATTATGTTCCAAATACAGGTTACATTTGGCTCGCATAACTGCATGATGTTGAATTAATACAAATGGTTTTGAAAGAAGCTACAGGAAAATAAAAAATGTAGAAAAACAATCAGTAAGATATACAAAACACATTTCTTCCTTTGGAAAATATTAAAGTAATAACATTTGATTATGAAAAGCTTTAAAATGTTAATTTAGCTATTAACTAGCAATCTAACCATCCTTACTTCACTATAGGGAGGTTCTGTAGTGTCCATTTTATTAACACCGACAATCATCTGCTTTACACCCAATGTATATGCCAACAAGGCATGTTCTCTAGTTTGACCATTTTTGGAGATTCCAGCTTCAAATTCACCAGTTCCAGCAGCAACAATTAACACAGCACAGTCAGCCTTTGAAGATAAAACAAATATTTTTGGAAGAATTAAATATACTATCACCAAGTTTTACAGACTAGTTTTGTTTTCACTCTTCATTTGTTGGAACCAGTCAGGGTGTTTTTATATAATAAAAAATCTTTTCACACATATATTGTAATCTATTTCATTTTGTATTTAAAGTAAAATATGAACAAATTACTATAACACATTTTAATTTAAAGACATTCACATAACTTCTCAATTATAGCTGTTTATAACTACTATTTTTTGTGTACAACTTTTTTTTGCAAAAGGGGGTCACAAAACCCCTGCATCCTGTACACCAAAGGTAAAACCTTATGCCTCCCTAAGCATACCGTATCTTGTACAGCAAGGACTAGAAACTAGCATGATCAACCATTACACTTCCTTTGGTTTATTTTCTTTCATAAGGTAAAGAAAATGGGTTATTATGGGAAACAACTGTAGAAGTGTTCCATTAAGGGGACACTTCTTTAATTTAAATTAGACATTGTACTAACAATACTAGTCACAAAAAACACAATAAAAGCATACAAGTTTGGAAATTGATAGTAACTGTGAGCACAAAACTATACAGGCAGCTAACGAGAGTTCAAAATACGAGGAGTGTACACACCAAGAAGGCTCGCTGGCACCACCTGTCAACACAGAGAGAGATAAGAGGTGCATGCTCTAGCATATACATCTCTGTGGCTTCAAGTCAGAGATAACATAAGCTTATGCTGCCTTCTCTTATACATCCTCTTTGGGCGATACCATCTGTTGGCTAATGGTGGAACACGAGGCATTTAGAATTACAAAGGGCAAAACCGGAGCAACCAGGAGGTGAGCACACTGACTGGCAGAAATTAGGGTGTGGAGGCACATCACAGCAGCTCATTGGCCTGTCAGGTTCATCCTTTGTATTGTGATAAAGCTGGAGACACACTGAGCCTTACGAGACAAAAAGTAAATGTTTTAAGGAATAAAAAAATAAAGTGTAACACCTTGTCAAAGCAAAAAAGACATTGCTACAATATCATAAAGTATGCAAAAGAACATGGTAATGGGGCAGCTGAAAGTTTTGGGGCCACCACAAAATGAAAAAAATTATTTGTACTTGGCATAAGCAAGATCAGTTAGTCAGCTCAGGGCAGTAAATGCAACTTCAGAGTGAAACAGCCAGAACTTGAAGAACTGTACTCTTGGGGTAACAGAACAGAGAAGTCAAGGCATTGTACTTCCAACATAAATTATAATTTTCAAAAGAAAACAGATCAGTAAAAAAAAAAATGTTACTGGGCATATACATCTTGATGTTACAAATTCAAGAAATGTGAAAACCTAGTAATGCAAACAAGAACCAAAATAGTGCAGAGAATGACAGAAGAGTTTGGGAATACAATTTTAGAATTCCACACATCAAAAATCAACACAAGAAAACTAACAATTTTTTAGCTGTCTCAAATTGCTAATATGAATGAGGTACCACTAACTTTTGATGTTCCAAGTAATATCACTGCTGACAAGAAGGGCACTTACAATAATAAACAAGTGTGCATTAAAAAAACCCATTACACAGTAGTATTATCATACTGTACCGAAAGCTCAAAACTTCCAATGCTGATATTTAAAAGACCTTGCCAAAGGAAAAGTTTCCAATTAGTGTTCTTGTTCATTTCAAGGGATGGATGAAGCTGTGGCTAGAGAAAGTGTGGGCTAAATGTCCAGGTGGATTACTGAAATCCCCAGCCTTGCTTGTATGGAATTCTTTTACAGCACAGATGATGGATGCAGTTAAGAAAAAAAAATGCCCAAATGAAAAACCAACTGGATGACATACCTGGTGGGCTAACAAGCCAATTACAACCACTTGATGCATCTATCAATAAGTTCAAGTGCTTCATGCACAAGGAGTGGAACAAATAGATGCAGATGGTAGACAACAAAGTGACTTTTGTAACAAATGAATAAATGTTTTTGCATTGAAAATATAGAACCTTCTTTAATTTCCTTGTTAATACTGCTTTTAAAAACTTTGAATGGGTTTATGGCAAGTAGGCAGTTGTCTGTTTTCCCTTAATGCTTAAAAGCATTAAACCTTTTTTTTCTTCCCCAAAGTGTGGATACCAACAAAGGTATCTAAAAAAATATGCAATGTGAGTAGTTGGCACCAAAGATGATATTGTTTGAGAACAAATGAAAGTGAATGTTCTGAACTTGTTTCCAGTAAATTCAGTAATACAAAAGATTTTGAAAGTTTTCATCATGATAACTTTTATGGAAAATGTATGAAACAACCATATTTTATTATAGATACTACTTTTGAAGTATTCTAAAAGAATAATAAAAGAATGTGATGTTGAACAAATGAAACATTTTTCCTCTGAAGATACTTGAAAATAGGAGTTTTATAGACCAAAAATACGTTACTTGTTTGCTGCCAATTACTCAACTTACTCTGTCTGCTTATATTTCAATTTCACTTCCAATAACTCAAACGCACTTATCAAATACAATTATATAATCCAATAATTTGTTTGCCAAATTACAACATTTGCCTTCAGGATGTTTAAGCTATGTTACATGGTACAGATAAAATAAAATGTAAACTAACAAACTGTTTAAAATTAGTTCTTTTACAATCTGCAGTCAGTGAAGAGAAAAAGTGTAACTAAGGTTTAATTTATTGTGGTGGTTAACAAGATCAATAAAACAGATTAAGCCTCTAGTATTAAGAGAAATAGTTTTGCTGTAAAAAAATTGGATATTCAGGTAAAAAAAAAAGGTTATGAAAATAATATTTGAAAACTAAATTGAACAATGTATTTATAATCTTAACATGAAAATCCAACACTCACTCGCTGGAATGATTCACAATAAAAACTTAATACCAATACTTATCCAACTGTGTACAAGATATTTACTGCATGTCATTTTATCAATATGCAGTTACTCTATCAAAATGTTAAAACCTCTTAAAACTACAAGGCAAAAAGGAATATTTATACTTATAAAAGAGGAAGAAAGACTCACCTGAGATGTTCCAGTAATCATATTCTTGATGAAATCACGATGTCCAGGAGCATCAATAACAGTAATATAGTACTTTGGAGTCTCAAACTTCCACAGGGTGATATCTATTGTAATACCACGTTCCCGCTCAGCTTTCAACTTATCCAAAACCCAGGCATATTTGAATGAACCCTTACCAAGCTAGAAGAGAACCCCCCCCAAGACAGAATTAGTATCAATGTAGTTTTACACTACAAATATATTCCAAATTAGTCATTTCTAATTAACTTACAATGGAAAATAATTAGCATAGTGCAAACACCTTCCATCATATTTCTTGTAACTTTTTTTTTTTGAACAAGTTAAGGAGTGTTGAAGTCTTAATAATAGGACAAATGTTAGTATTCTTGTATTGTCACAACTTAGTATTAGGAAAGTTTAATTGTCCAGTTCTAAAAATAATTCTTGTGTTTACAAGTTACTTACAGAATATTTGGAATAAAATGTTTTATTTACAAGTTATAACATTAATCGATAAACTCATGCAGTATCATAAGACTGAAATAACAAAAAATGAGAAAAGTGGACAATTACTTTGATAGCATGAGTAAATAAAACCTTATATTTTGCAGCACATACAATACATAATTTACCTACTATGCCAAAAAACTAAAACAGTGGATGATTAAATTATGAATTACACTGCATATTTTGCCAAAGGAAAGTCAGAACAGAAAATACAGATCAACAAATTTTCTGGATATTTTACATTTAGTTTTATTTGCACAAGTTAAATATTGTGAATATAAAAGATGGCTTATTTAGAACAAGAGAACAGTGGCTGTACTGACAAGGGTTGTGCATCAGCATGTGATGATTAAGTAATCACAGCTTAGTTTGGTACAAGGATTCCAAAACTAAAATTAATAAAATGTTAAAAAAAAGTACAATTCTTATAACTAATAATAAAGATACCTCAGCAGCTTCCTTCTCAAACTTTTCTATGGTTCTTTTATCAATACCTCCACATTTGTAAATAAGATGACCAGTCGTTGTAGACTTTCCAGAGTCTACATGGCCAATTACCACTATATTAATATGAATTTTTTCCTTTCCCATTGTCAAGTGTCTGGTATCTTTGCTACAGGTCCTACAAAACATAAATTTTACAAATAAAGAAAATATAATTACCAACAAGAGTACTAAATTCACTGTCAATACAAACTTCCATGAATACATGCAAGATTATTTAAAACTTTAAAACTCGCGTAATAAAACAACAAATACTCCTCTTTACCTTTCATATGAAAAATATTAATATGGCCATAAATTATTTTTTACTGTGTAGATGTGTGAAGTGTCGAACTTTCTCTTTAATTACGCTACATAATCTGTGTAAATTACTGTAAACTTTAGTCCAGCTTAAAAACATCAGTAACGTTATTCAAGAAACAATATTAAATTATACTGTGTAATTGCCACTTGAAAGTTGTAATTTCACTAATAGTAGTAACGCCACTAGCTATAGTATCAATAGTACAAGATTACCTTCCATACCTATTTTTCTACGAAAATATCAAACTAGTTTCTAGATGTTCGTTATTTCTCAAATGTATTCCACAAATTTCCTTTTACGCTGCGATAAATATACCATCTTTCTCATTAAAATGGCGGACAAAGCGTACGTAACTGACAAAGACAATCAACAAGATATTAAAACTGTATTGAAAAACTTCTCACTCAAAAATCACTATATGTAGATATAAAAAGGTGCAAAAAAACGCAAATGTCACTATTCCAAATAATTGTAATAAACAAGATACTACCACATCATATAATACATTTTTCCTCATCGGTTAAGTAACCATATATAAAACACCGGTATTCAAACATTGTGAGCATTACATAAAAGTATATTTAAAAATGCCAAAATCTTTTACTCGTTTGCAAAATATAATTCTTAATCCAACCTAAAAGAAATACTCTAAATTTTACAAAATATATAATTATCGATTACCTTTCCTTCGAAAAGTATAATTAGATTCAAATCAACATATAACCCTCACCTACAACCACAACGAAAAGAGGGTCAGATAAAATCGATCACGTGACTTAAATACGTCATGCCGGAGATTAACTACTGACGTCATAATGGATCTAAACTTCATCTCGGTAAAATAAATAGAAATAGCTGTTGTTATGAGGGAAATTGTTGATTAAAAATTTGCGCACCTTATATTCTAAAATGTAAAACTTTTCTGCTTCACGACAATTAAACATTTATTTTGTTAGTCTAATAAATGCTAAGAAATTTACAAAAAATATTACTTTCATTTATAAACTTTAGTTAATTTATTTTTGCTATGATACTCCACATGTATTACCAATATTTGTACCTTTTGTTTTTTAAATGTATGTTTTAGTACAAAATGTTTATATTACATACTATTAAGGGAGGGAAAACATGTTATAAGAGCCAGTGTTTAACATGTGTTTAATGTTAGTATATGCTTGATACTTAATATTAAACTGATTTTGTTGACATTTTTCCAGTTTTGTTATTTTAATAGATTACCTTGGTAATTATAACTTATAACGTGATATTTGTATATTATATTTAAATTAGGGAGGAAGAAAATGTTACAAGAGCTGAGAACACTTATTCATATATTCAATCACATGCTGAGTGTGTTCGTTTAACGACCGTAGTATGTTTGGTTAAGTATTGATTATGAGAAATAAACGTGGAGTGAAATAAGAGAAGTTCGACGTACTACACTATTTGTAAATTTTTAAGTCAGAGATTGGAATTTAATTCTAGAATATCTCGTTGTTACAACTTTACAAGAAACTAAAATTAGTAAAAATAAGGTTTAAAAACCCTAATTATTTATTTAATGTCTAGTACTAGAAGTTAGACATGTTTCTTTCTGTTTTGGTTTCCCGGGTAAGTTTGCCTTGTTATTTCAATCTAATAGTAATTATATTAATTTTATGCTTTTATTCCTTCAATAAGATGTTTCAGTTGGTTTATATTAGTCTAGGCCTACTAATACTGTTTTAATAATAACATCAACTGGTTAGGTGTATGTAATTCAATAGTTATTAAGTAATTTAATTTTTAATAATGATGTTTAAAGTTAACTAACATATTCGCTTTAGTTGTAGAATAACTCTACTAAAAGTAAGAATAAAATATGGTTAACAACGATGCTAGCCTTTATCCTGAAAGAGACGAATCGTTGAAATCCATCTGGGTCCTGAGGCAGACTGTAGTTGGGGAGAGGGAGAAGTTAAATTTCAAAGAACAAATCAATCATCCCCGACATGTTTTATTTAAATTTGAAGCATCTTTTATGCAAAACGGGCTTTCATATAAATCTTTAACAAGCTTCTATTATTAATAAATATAAATCTGTTTTCAACATTTGTGAATTAGTTAATCCAAGAGTTTATTTAAAGTAATTTGGTTAGTATAGGTGCAAAGTTCATCGTTATGAGAATAAAGTGATAAAAATACTACCAACTGATTGCTTTACCATCAATTTTGAGTACATTTTGTAAGGTAATCAGATAGTTGTCAAACTGGGAAGATTTGTCAAGTCCATAAGAGTTGACATTTGGCTTAGCACAAAGGCTCAAATCATGCAAATAGAATAAATAACAGTGCTGTACATCAAAAATAAATTCATAGTAGTACTAATGTGAATGATTTTTACAATACTGTGTCAAAAGTTTTAATTGTCTCAGGGGAGATATAAAGGGTAGTGTACCCTTTCTCCTAAAAATGAGAAAATATAATAGGGATGTTAGCAGGCTATGTGGTCTTTTAAGATTGTTCCTGTGAACCATTCTAAAGAAAACAAACACTAGAATTTATTTCTCTGTTAAATTATTGTAAGATGCTATCCTCCACTATTTCTAATGGTAGCTCCTTCCATAAACTAATACCTAGGTTACAAAAAAATAAAATTGTCTTTTAACAGATATTAAATGCGAGTTCTCTCATTATAATTCCTTCAGAATAATTACAAATCTGAGACCTTTATCTTATATATTTTTGTTCTAGAAAAGTTAAACAATATCACATCTTGCTTTTCTCAAGTTAAATAATCTCAACTTGTCTTTATGAAATAACTCTTCCATTCCTATAATAAGCCTGGTAGCCCTTCTTTAAATCCTTTTCAAAAAGTCATCCATTCATCTTTTCTTAGATGAGAATAAAACTAACAAAATATACATCCTAACATAGCATGTAAGGGCCTTCTGGTGCTGGTCCATCAAGTTAAAAGAGCAAATCCCCTATTTATAACTTAAATATTTACATATCCTTCTCTTATATTTACTACAGCACAACATTCAAAGACAGCACATTTCACAGTGGACAATCCTATTAGAAAAATAAAAGTATTTTAGCTGAAGATGACCTGTACCCCATGAAAATTAGTATTTTTATCCTCTTATTTAACCATTCTCACCTTTAAATGTGTTAAAAAAATCTACCTCAATTACAAACCATCTGTTTTCTCTTTTAAAAAGAAAGAGATCTTAATACAGGTACTAACTTTGTAAGAACTTTGGGATGGGATTGAAGATTGAGAGTCTTTACATTTCTTTGTCCATGTCATAACTAAATTACCAAATTAGAAAAGTTTATATTATGTGGGTCAGTATACTCTACTCTCCCATACCTTATTATGCCTACTATAAATACAACATTTAACCTAACAAAATGAAAGATTAGCACAGTTATTAACCTCCAATAGCTCAGTAGTATGTCTGCAGACTTATGATGCTAGAAACCAGGTTTCACCACTTTTGGTGGGCAGAGCATAGATAGCCCATTGTGTAGCTTTGTGCTCAATTGTAAACAGCAACAACATTTACTTATTATAACTTTCAGAAATTATAATAGAACTTGGAAAAGAATTAGAGAAAAATTCTTAATTTTACTATTTATCATAACATTTATTTACTAACAATACACCTTGTTAAGTATTATAATTTATCTCAGACAAGTCTCCAATTTAGTGTATTGCATACATTACATGGTAATTTCAAATAACTGGAAATTTTAGTTTAGAATTTAATTATCTATGTATTGAATTAATGACACTTAACAACACTATTAATACAAACAATTTTTTTTCATAACATAAATATATTTTAATATGCAAAGAACAGTACAATTTATAATAAGTTATTACGAATAATGATTTATATACAAAAATACTTGCAAATAATATTTATTCTTCTATCTAGTCTACACCTGAATATTATATCAACAGTTTAGGACCATGACAAGCAAATTAATTCTGAGTTGATATTACTATACTTTGCTCAAGCTAACTAGCTCTTTATCCTTGGCTGGCCTCATGATGTTTACAAGCTAACTTTTTACTGGCAAAAATACTTAATTAGAAATACTAATGTCCGAAGTTAACTCACTGAGGTTAAATGGTTTGTAATGTTCAAAATATATAAATGTTCTTGATCAAATATCTATAGTTTTGCCAGTTTCTCACAATTATAGTTTCTGAGATTTATAATATACTGACTGTAGTGATCCAACAATGTGTTAAACTGTCTTTGTGTGTTGCAGTTTATAAACTTTAAGGCAAAATTCTACAAAGTTCATTTAGCCCAACAATTTGGATATTTACATAGGAATATACATTGTTGATTCTTGAGCTTGAGAATCTTCTACAAATTTAGAGAACAGGCAGAATTTGTGCAATACATACATGACAATATGCATTACATATATTTCTAAATGTATATTAAACTGAAACAAATGCAGATATTATAATAAATGTAAATCCATTACAACCATCAAACTTTAAATATATCTTGCAATTCTAACCCACTTTCAAGCAGTATTCAGTCTACAACCTCACACTTTTGGGTATCTAGTTTCATTCATTTATTTGCTATCAGATAATATTACAACTTGACCTAGGATGATTACTTGCTATTGGCAAAACATCTAATCAGCTTATTTACAGAGAGTGACACTGGTTTACACGTAACCATAATGTTAAAGTATTTACAAAATTCCATACCCGAAATAAATTTTTTTGACACGCTTTCCAAGACTGTCGAAGTCTTTCTGAATAATAAAAACATCAGTGTCACACATTCCTAGATTTTGGTAAGATATGTGCATTTATTGTATATTGTGTTATCATTTAATGAGTTTTATCCAAGTGTACAACTGTTATGACACCTCTAGGGTTTAATTAAGATGCCCTGACTAGGGTTTGTAACTTGTAACTCCTGTTGGCACTAGTGTTCTGAGGCCAAAACTTTACCAATTTTATTTCAAGACCACAAAGCATAACTTTTTTTTACTCTGCAATTGGTTAAACTTCTGAGATAGCAAATTCCTTTTTTCTTTTTTATGGTTGTTTCTGCTAAGAATTTATTTCCTTCTATCATTTAGTTTATCTGAATTTTATGTTGCATTAAAATGGTAACTCATCTTCTTGATAATTCTATGCATTTTGAGTAAATATGTATGTATGAAGAAATTAGTACCATCTTCCCTTGTGGTGATGTACAAATACTATTAGTTTACCAGAAGAATATGCAAGTTTATGATAACGTGATATGTACTCTTGTGACCTATGCAGTGAACAAAAATCCTAAAATAAGCTTCATTAAAAGAGAGTCATGAGATAGATGTTGAATTATGCAGTTAGTGAATTATGACCAAAGATATTTTCTGTGTTGCTGTATTTTTTTGGAAATAGGATATTTCTGGTTCATTTTTCTGATTTCATTATATGAAATAATACAAGATCTGGCCAGGCATGAGTTTATTGTGTTTTAGTAAGTGCTGAATTTATTTTTTATTTCTAAGTGTTGTTACAGTTGAATAAATCATAGTCTCATGAACCTTCTTTGCACCTCTGCTGTTTGCAGTTGTCTTTACTATATACTTCAAAACTTTGTTCCTTACCAAAGCATCTCACCTGGAGTTGTGTTTTCCTTTTTCAGTGGGTCATATGTTTTCAGAACAGACGATCAGCCATTGCTCCTTTTGGCCTTCGTATCCAGGTGCAGTTGGATGAATTGGGTCTGTCCTTGGATAACATTGCTGTATCCACTTGTCAGCCAATCCCACCACAGCTTCTTACAGTCTCCAAATGTGACCTTTCTTTAAGTCACCTGAGAAAAGCAGACACTCCTGATTGGAAATGCTGTCTGTTATTTGCTGAACAGCTTTTGAACCATCCTTCCATTCCTATTTATACAGTGTGGGCTCTGTTATGGTTTGTGGTAGTATGGTGGTTGTGTGCAGAATCCCCTTTACAGCTTATGTGTTCACTGCTGACCTGTATACCATTTCTCTTGCCCTGGATCACATCGAAGCTAAGTAGTACTCAAACTGCGTGATTTATACTGACTCACTTAATACTCTACTGGCCCTGGAAATGCTTCATGTTAGTTCACACCCTGTTCTTGCCAATATTCAAAACTGACCGGGCCTATTTCTCTTTAACATCTACTTCTATCCAGTTTTTTTGGATATTGCACCACGTTGGTATTTGTATGAATAAGCTCGCCAACACTGCAACTATATCTATCTGCTCTGGCACTATTACTGCTGTGCCTGTTTCATACATGGACTGTGGTCCTGTATTTAAGGTTCAGCTCTATGCCAGCTGGCAGTCAAATTGGAGTGAGCAACGTGAAAAGAAACATTTCCAAATAAAACCCTATATTGGACTTTGGCGATTTTACTTCCATAAGGATCGGAAAGAGGAAGTTGTTCTAACTAGACTACACAATGGTCAGTCTCTTAACATTCAGGTCACAATAAGCCACATTTTACTTTCTTGCCATCTGTATGACTCTTAATGACTGCACCATTTTGAACATTATCTGTCCCAAGGTTTGTCCATAACATTTCAGTGTTATTGGTGATTATGACACTGTCCACCTTGGAAATGTTTTTAGTTTTTGAAAGGCTATTTATCTTTTGAATGCCATTTAAGTTTTTTAATTTATTCATTAGACCTTTTTTAATGTGATTCCCTTTTTAAGAATTACAATCCATCTAGTTTGATTTGAAGTTAGAAAATGGGTGTAATTAAATAACTCAAAACCAGGCCTGGATAGGCCAACTTCAGGTGACTGATGCTGCTGTTTGAACTACCCATTAGTCATCCTGGTGAGTTATTGTTAAAATTTTGCTACAAATTTTTAAAACTTTTTTTTACTTTTTGAAAATGGCCATAATGTCAAATAACTCAGAATCAGAATTGGAAAGGCCAACTTCAGGTGACTGCTGGTGGTTTTTTACTTACCTGTTAGTCTTCCTGGCAAGTTATGATAATTACTTTGTTTTGGATTTTCGCACAAAGCTACTCGAGGGCTATCTGTGCTAGCCGTCTCTAATTTAGCAGTGTAAGACTAGAGGGAAGGCAGCTAGTCATCACCACCCATTGCCAACTCTTGGGCTACTCTTTTACCAACGAATAGTGGGATTGACCGTCACATTATAACGCCCCCACGGCTGGGAGGGCGAGGATGTTTAGCGGCGAGTGCAAACCCGCGACCCTCAGATTACAAGTCGCACGCCTTACGCGCTAGGCCATGCCGGGCCTATGATAATTACAATTATGCTACAGAAAGTCCTTTACAACTTGTATTATTGTAGTTTTCTGTTAACACTGTAGACTAGATGTAAACATTGGTTTTATGCTATTTGTTTTTTTAACTTTGTTTTGTTTTACCTAAAATTTCCTTTTATGAATTGAACTTAATTTGCTTTTATTTTAACTTTTTACTGGATGTTTGGTGCAGATAGCCTAACTGCTCTATGCCATAAAACACCAAATCAACCAACCAACCACTTTTTCAAATCATTAATCAAATAAATCTTTATGAAGATGGATGTATCTGAGGAGAACATTAAGTGTACAATGCTTTATAAATTAAAAAAGGCAATAGTGCAGGAGAAACTACATGAAACATTCAAGGTGTTTATTGTGTGGAGTCTCTGAATGAAAGAAAATGTCAAAGGTGGTTTCAGAAGTTAGGTTATTACAGCTTAAGTGATGTGCCACGTTCAGGTCATCCTGTTGAGTTTAATCATGATTTATTGTTGGCTGCACTTGATGAAGATTGTGCTGTAACAGTTGAAGAACTAGCACGGAAGCTCAATTCAACCCATTCAACAGTTCACCAACATTTGCAACAGCATGGAAAGGTGTCAAAACTTGGAAAATGGATCCCCCATGATTTGACAGAAGCCAACCTTAAAGCAAGAGTGGACATCTGCACTCTCATGAATGTAACTTATCTTTTTTGGAGAAGTTAGTGACTGGATATGAAAAATGGATATTTTATAAAAATGTTAAGCAGTGCAGACATTGGCTTAGTGCAGGTAAACTGGCTAAAGCACAGCCTGAAAGGGACCTGCACCCTAGGAAAGTTTTGTTAAGTGTTTGATGGGATATTGTTGGTGTGACCCACTTTGAGTTGCTGCCACTCAATGTAACAATTAATCGGACATTTTTTGTCAACTGTTAGAGTGCTTGAATGTTGAACTGAAAGAAAAGAGGCCTGCTTTGGTCAGTCATAAATGTGTTTTATTACAGCAGGATATTGCACGGCCCCATGCAGCAATGATCACATCTGCAAAGACTGAAGAGCTAGACTGGGAAAAACTTCCACATCCACCTTATTCTCCAGTTCCCATCTGATTATCATATATCCCAAAGTTTGCAGAGCTATCTTGACATAAAAGAGCTTGGAACACATGTAGATGTTAGAACTACCATTTCAACATTCTTTTTGTCCAAACCCCAAGAATTTTATATAAATTGCATTCAGAAGCTTCTGAAATGCTGGCAGGAAGTAATTAATAATAATGGAACATTACATTATTAATTAAATAACATTTAAAAGCATTTGTAATCCTTTCTCTTTCTCAACCTAAAACTGGGCATTACTTAAGGGATGACCTGATATTTAGTTCAGAGTTTATATATATAGGTGATTTATAAATAATATAAAGCTATAGTTTGACTTAAAAGTATGTGTATATTTTGTTTAAGGCTGCTTCATGCATTTTTAATGTTCTCATACTTGTGTTTATACATGTTACATGATCGATTCTACTTGTAGCCTTTAATTTTTCATAATTTTTAACAACAGCATAATGAACATTTACTTTGAATGTATGAATATATTTTTTCTTAGACATTTTGTGATTTTTTTAATCAGTCTTATTATGTATGTTAAATTACTCTTGGTGCTAAGGTATTGGTAATAGCTTAACATTTTTCCAAGACTGTGAAGTATATTTGCATAATTTTTCTGTAACTTAGCTACCTATTCAAACGTGCACTCTTCTGCAATATGTACCATGCCGGTACAAGTACCCTGATTGGAGGATGGTCCGAGATGCAAAAAGACGGAAGATGGTGAAAGAATATGCTCAGTTAAGACTCAACATTAATTCGTTACGAAAAAATGATATATTGCCAATTCAACTGCGAGTATGTACTCTTTAAAATTTTCAATTTTACTTTTGTTTCAAAGACATAGTGCTCTTTTAAATTGTATTTTTCTTTTGACTAATTAATTAGTTTTTTGTGTTTTAAGTTAAGACATTTATATTAAGAGTTGTCAAATAAGAAAATTTTTTTTTATTTTCTTTAGTGCCAGGTAAAGCCTGTAATAGTGATAAGTTAACATACAATGGAAATTTGATATTGATGTTAAAAATCATTATAACGAAACCCCATATTTTGAAAGTTGATTTGTTCTTCATGGCATAGAGACTGAAGTTCAGACTTCTGACTAAACCTCCTTTACTGTGCAGTATATAGCAGCCCTAAATAAATTATTTGCGTTCTCTGTATTTGTAACAAATAGAATCCAAATTCACTTTTTCTACAACTGGCACATGAAACACAATTATGCAAATAACACTTTGAAAGAAAATGATCAAACAACCTTTTAAATGAAACATTGTCATTAATATTTCTTTGATTACTACTAGAGTTCAATCCAGAAAAACATTCATAATTCATATAAAATATGTAATATCATCTTGCAGTTATTCTGTCTTAGAAATTTCATTGTTATATCTTACAAAACAAACATTTGAATTAAGTGTTTCATAGATTAGTCACAACTGTAATTTTACTCTCCTTAGGGCAATTCAGATAAGTTGCCAGCTAATCATCTTTAGTTTAAAAAAGAAATGGGGAGTAATGTTTTAGAGGAAGAAATCAAGAGATATCAGTGGCATACCTCTGGTCATGGGAAACTTAAAAAATAGTCATTTTTAATAGCCATTTTAAATAAGAGTAAGTTTGTGAGGAATAGTATTAATCTTTATTTTTTAACTGCTTGTGCTTTGTGTCTTATATCAAAATATATGTTGGTAGTTCTTGATAAAATTGGAACATATCTGTGGATGAGTTGAACAACCACTTCAACATTCTAAAAAGTCTTGAAGATCCACTATCTTCTGATTTAAGAGTGTTATAAAGATTGTCAAAGTAACATTAATTCATTTCAGGAAATTGCAGATGCTGAAATTGCTGCTCTTCCAAAGGATAGTTCTATCACACGAGTGAATAATAGATGTGCTATTACTTCTCGTCCACGGGGGAATCTTCGAAGATGGAGAATTTCTCGCATCATGTGGCGGCACCTTGCAGATTACAATTACCTTTCAGGGGTCCAACGAGCCATGTGGTAGACAAATGTGTGTATGTATGTTTTTGTGGGCCATTTTATTCCAAAAAAATAAAAATTACACTTATAATCCTTGTACTTCTGAAAAAAGTGTTTAGAAAATACAAACTGCTTTTATGTTACATGTGAGACATTACTCTTTTTTTTCGTTTTAGTATTAAGTATTTAGTATAAATTAGTATGATAAAAATGCATTGACTGATTTATTAGTTGGTTTACAGTTCATTAAGCCCATCAAAGCTTTCCTTGGGGCCTGGCATGGCCAGGTGGTTAAGGTGTTAGACCCATAATCTGAGGGTTGCGGGTTCGAATCCCCATCACACCAAACATGCTCACCCTTTCATCTGTGGGGGTGTTATAATGTGATGATCAATCCCATTGTTTGTTGGTAAAAGAGTAGCCAAAGAGTTGGCAGTGGGTGGTGATGATTACCTGCCTTCCCTCTAGTCTTACACTGCAAAATTAGGGATGGCTAGTGCAGATAGCCCTTGTGTAGCTTTGCATGAAGTTCCAAAAAACAAACAAACAAAGAAACTTTCCTTGATGGGAAAAAAAATTTTAAAGTCTGAGAAAAAGATGCTTTGCAAAAACATTTTAAAAGTTTCATTAGCAGTCAGTATGGTTTCACCATGAGAAAATCTTGTTAATCTCTTAATATTCTTTGAAGGGGTTACTGCTAATGTTAGTGAAGGTGAGGGTGTGGATTTGGTGTATGTTGAGTTTCAGAACGCACTTTACAAGATATCATATAAAAAGCTTGTTAAAAATGATTGCTGTAAGTGTGGAGGAAGATTTGAAAAGTGACGTTGATTCTGAAATCATTTTCTTTTGGTAAAAAGGAAAAGTTAGAGTGATCTGATTGAGATGTTAAAGGAGTTGATAGTGTTGAAAAATCATTTTTTTGTATATTTGTTTTTCACACTTAATGGCAAGAATGGTGGAATAAAGAGAAAAATAAATTTTGACAGAGTAGGAATTATATTCAGCTGAGACAGCTTTATTTTTCTAACAGGATAGTTATTTTTCAGTTCTTAACACTGAAACCAAATCCTCCCAGATTTTTCTGAATTCTATACATAACAAACCTTTATAAATTTCCTAGTATTACACCTGTCCTAAGTCAGCTGAAAATGTTTACGTAGTTGCCGGTTCTTGAGGTGGAATATGTTGTTACAAGGCCCCGGTAGTACAGTGGTATATCTATGGATTTACAATGCTAAAATCAGGGGTTTGATTCCCCATGGTGGGCTCAGCAGATAGCTGGATGTGGCTTTGCTATAAGAAAACACACACTCACACCTATAAATAATTCAAAAGCACTAATGTTTACAGTCAAGAAAAAATACAATGCTTTCAAAATACATCTCTTGAAAAGTATTTGATTCACATTAAATGATTTATTATTCTATTTTGATATGTCAGTTTCATTTATATATTTGTATTAAATGGCATTTTAAAATTGAAGAGTAGCAGTTTTCATTATATACATGTATTGAATAAGTTTTGAAATTTGTATGTTTGAAGGCTGATGGTTAGAAATTGTAATGATGTTATAAACACAAGTTCCAAATCTTGTATACCAAAAGTTGTATACCACTTTTTTTTTTAATAAGAAAATCAGATTTTATGTTTAAAAGTATTTGGTTTTATCATGCACAATTTTTCCATTTTTCAGGACAGAACTCATGTCTTCATTGAAAACAAGTTAAGAATGAAATTCATTTGTGAAAGAAAAGTCACTTGTAGAATGTGGAAGAATAATAAAATAATTATATTGAACCTTTTCATTATCGCTCATTTAATAACTTGAGTAGAATATTTTTCTCCTTCGATAATTAAGTTATCCTATATTGAATAAGTCCCTTAAAATCTATCCAGTATTCAAAGTTTAATTTTTATATCATAATTTGTTTGTTTTTATCTATTCACAGCTTAATCAAAAAGCTGTCAAAATGTTCAAATCAGTACTTCAGACAATGTAAAAATGGAATAACAGTAATATAAAATGAAATCCAACCTAATATATGTAATGCAATTAATTATTCTTGTAGATCATAAAATAATTATTCTTCACCCTGGTAGTTTGTTCATCTTTAATGTAACATAATGTTTTTTACTGCTGATTACAGAAGATATTTTATATAGTTTAGCTGTGTGATATTATTTTTATATCCATAATTCTAAAAGTCGAGAGAATAAAAAATTAAATGAATTGCAAAATAAGAAACTTGATGAGTTTGTGCACATTCAGAAGACAGATCTTCTCCGTCTAGGTTATATTGGGTGAATGTACATTTGTATTAATCATTATACTTAAACATAGTAGTATTGAAAAAAAAATTACCATCCAGTATTAAATACAAAAAATTTTGTTCTGCTACTGGCCATTAGAGCTGGGTATTTAGTGGAAATTGTTTATTGATTAATCAAGGGTCACTAGGTAGTTACAGTCGACTAACAGATTGTTCTCGTGCATGAGACTTGGATAGTTTGAATAAATGTATTTTGGTACCAATCTACAAAACTAATTTCTATTAACTTGTTTTCACGAGTAGTGACTATAATTGAAATGGAACAATCTTGATCTATCATTTTTTTCTGTGAATTCATGGTGACAGTTTGATTACTTGGGTAGTTGGAATAATCAAAAACATTAATTTTGATTATTTTCAGTGATTTTCATTAATTGATAGCTTTAGAATACTAATCATAGGTAATGTAGTTACTCACTCAGCTCTGCTAACCATTTTACTATAACTAAGCAGTTTTTTTTGTCTGAATGTAAAAAACATTGAATTAAAAAATAGTTTTATCAACACTATGACAAAAAAATGACCAGAAGAATACTTAACATATGTATAGCAGAAACACAACATTAAAATATAAACATCCAAAAGTACATGAATGATATCATTCTCGTTTGTGTTGTCTTTTATCCATGTTTTGTTATTATTATTATTAAAGTGATAGACAGTATTTTAAACATTTGAGTTATTAACTCTTGCTAGTTGTGAATTTTTTAAATCTAAATGTTTCATCACTTCCCAGAAATAGTTCTTTGATAATGGATTTGGTGGAACTCTTCTTACGATCAAGTTACCCATTCTCCATCCTGTTATTTAGACATTTTAAACAACTATGTGACTCTAAATAAATGTGAAGCTTAGTCTACTTATTAGTAGCATCATTACTATATATTCTCTAAATCTTATGTACATGTAGATCACTATGCTGGCTGAAAGACAACTAAAAATATTGCACATATTACATGGGAAATGGATCTAAGAGAATCAGAACCATTGGAGAATAAGCTTGCACTATATTTGGATAGCATGTATTTGTATATTAAAGCAATACAAAATTCATGTGAATTTTTTAGTCTATGGGTCTTCAGAGGTTATATATAAAGAGCTACGTTGCATAGCTGCTGTTTATCTGGTGTATGCCTCCTCCACTATCCACCGAACATCCCAAGATCAAAGACCAGCAAATAACCAATATTGAAATTTCTTATTTTTGTTCAGCATCTTCCTTCAACAGGCTTGGCACCTTCCTAGTTCTAAGAGTAACAGTTATTTTATCATATGGTATTGCAAAACAGTCTTTGACTACCTATTATTATTATTATTATTAAAGTTTTAGTACACTCTTATTATCTAATAGTCCATATATGTCATTATAAAAGAAAAAAAAACAAAATGTTAGGAAAGAAATATTGATAAATAAACATGGAGCTGGCTACAGAACTAGAAAAAAGGAACCAAGCAAAGTAGGAATGGGAGTGGATATATCACTTGATTTTGCTAATGATCATATAGCAGGCTAAACCTTCTCAAATTTATATGGAAAATAAATTTCCTACATTTTGGCAAAACAAGTCAGAATTTTGAGTTGCAAAATGTTACTGTATTGTAATATAGAAAATAGTCATTAAAGTAGTATTCTAAAGTTAACTGAAGGAAAGGTTAATAATGAAAGCTGAGATTCTATTGAAACACAAAGCAAAAGTGGGGAAGCCAGTAATATTGGGATTTTAATCTCCATGAAAAATTGATGGTTTATTCTGGTGTGTAATCATTAGCCAGCTCAAATGATGTGTCCACTTTAATCCCTGTTTTGTTTAGTTCCTTTTTTGAAGTTGTTAGCCCTACATAGCTTTTTATATTTAGTAATAATATTACTTTTTAATGTACAGTGGTACCTCGGTTCTCGAACGACTCCCTTCTCGAACAATTTGGTTTTCGAACATATTGTTTGAGTAAAAAATGTTTCGGTTGTCGAACATAAACTCTGTTCCTGAACCAAGTTGTCGTGGCCTGAACGACCATTCAACCATTTTCGGCCGACGCCAAGCTTGCCCAAAACATTTTGCGTGCACCTATTGCTCAGTCCACACCCCTGCTAAAATCTGCTGTGAACGTTCTCATTTTTCTTTTTGTTTTGTTTTTCTAAATATTCTGATTAAATAAGCCACCATGGGGTCAAAGAAGGATAATGAAAGCAGCAAACCAAAACAAAAGTTGTTAGAGCCACAATAGAGGTGAAAAAAGATCTCGTAGCAAAGTATGAGAGTGGTCGCGTGTCTGACCTTGCTACACAGTTTGGTGTGGCGAGGTCTACAGTCTGCACCATACTGAAAAATAAAGAGGTCATCAAAGGAGCTGATGTTGCAAAAGGAGTGACAGTGCTTAGGAAACTAAGATCACAAACAATAGAAGAGGTAGAAAAACTTTTGTTGATTTAGGTAAACAAAAAACAGCTGGTGATAGCACTTCTGAGACCATTTGTGAGAAAGCAAAGCAGTTGCATGCTGATCTCCTGAAAAACACCCCTGGAACGAGTGCTGATACAAGTGATGCCTTTAAGGCTAGTAGGGGTGGTTTGAAAAATTTAGGAAGAGAAGTGGCATACATAGTGTGTGGAGGGTGCCAGTTCTAACAAAATCGCTGCTGATAAATTTGTTAAGGAATTTAAGAACTATGTAGAAACTGAGGGTTTTATTCCCCAGCAAGTATTCAACTGTGATGAGACAGGCCTCTTTTTGAAGAAAATGCCAAAGAGGACCTACATCACCAAGGAGGAGAAGTCACTGCTAAGACATAAGCCAATGAAAGACAGGCTAACTCTATTGTTATGTCGTAGTGCAAGTGGGGACTTAAGCCTTTGCTGGTGTAGCATTCTGAGAACCCGAAGGTTTTTATGGAAAATAATGTCTGAAAAGTAAACTAAATGTTATGTGGAGGGCTAATAGTAAAGCATGGGTAACCAGGCAATTTTTTTATGGAGTGTTTGCCCCAAGTGTAAAGAATTACCTCACGAAAAAAACAGTTGCCACTCAAGGCCCTTCTTGTGATGGACAATGCACCTGTTCACCCACCAGGGTTGGTGGAGGAGTACAGTTTCATTACAGTGAAGCTTTTGCCCCCTGACACGACTCCTCTCATTCAGCCCATGGACCAGCAGGCCATATCAAACTTTAAGAAACTCTACACCAAAGCACTGTTTCGAAGGTACTTTGAAGTGACCTCTGATACAGAGTTGACCCTCGGAGAGTTGTGGAAAATCACTTTAATATCCTCCATTGCTTGAGGATCACAGACAAAGCCTGGAGGGAAGTGTCTTTAGGACCATGAACTCAGCCTGTAAGAAATTGTGGCCAGACTCAGTAGCAGATAGAGACTTTGAAGGCTTTGAGGCCTTGTCTCACGAGGCAAGTGTATGGGCTTCAATGTGAGTGGTGATGATGTGGAGGAGTTGGTGGAAGACCACAACACTGATGTCACCACGGAAGAACTCCAAGACCTTAAGAAGGAGCAGCAACAGAAGGCAACTGAGGAAGTGTCTTCAGATGAGGAGGAGGGAAGGGAGGATGTTCCTAATTCACTAATCAAGAAAATGTGTGGAAAATGGGGAGAGTTACAAAGTTTTGTGGAAAAATTTCACCCTGACAAAGCTGTAGCAAACTGCAGCATAAACCTTTTCAATAACAGTCATGTTTTACTTCAGAAACATTTTAAAATGCAGGCAGAAACAAACCTCATTAGACAAGTTTTTAGTGAGAAATAGGTCCAGTGAGTCTCAAGCAGGTTGTAGCGGTGCAAAGAGAAAGAACCCCAGAAGGAGAGTTACCTGACGTTTTGATGGAAAGTGACTCCCCTTCCAAACAATAATAACCCTCCTACTCTCCACGTTCCTCACCACCTTTCACTTACGCCATCAGCTCTCCTCAGCACAGGTAAAGTGCAGTTAAATTTTCATTTATTGTTTTTTTTTTGTTATTGATTTTATGCATGTAAGTATTATTATACAGGTATAAATACACAATATTTTTACTTTTACTTAAAATGCGTAATATTTGGAGATCTGTAACGGATTAATTTAATTTACAGTATTTCTTATGGAGAAAATTGATTCGGTTTTCGAACAGCCTTTTGGAACGGATTAAGTTCGAGAACCGAGGTATCACTGTATTTATAAATTTTCTAACTAAGGCCTAGTAAAATTTTCTACAAATTAGTAAATGCTATGATGTAACAATACTCGACACAGCAACAGAAATTTAAAGGTTTTGAGAAAAATGACGTCAACAATTGAAAACTAAAGGTTCATTAAATATTAAGTCACTAAATAAACTTGTACAAGTTTGTTTAGCTCAATAGTTTATCCAACGATAAACCCTTTGCAAGAAAAGTATTAACATTTTTACGCTATATACAAAACCTCTTTAGTTCATATAGTCTGCACCAACATTCACAGTTTCTTGTCAGACTCTCCTCGTGTAGGGCCTCTAGGGGGGCTTTAACTTGAAAGGATACCTTGTCTTGTCTGTATTTCCTGAAGTCTGTTTTTCCTAATCTATCTGTGTAATGGCAAATAAATCTTGTATCCATATCTTCTGCTTGTCAGTCAGTTCTTCACATATGACGAAGTTCTTATACATCTCATCTCCATCCAATGGTGTTGGATCAAGTAGGTCTTTATGTTCAATAATGAAATCTCTTTCTTCAGACTCCACTTATGTGACACCTACCTTCCAATGTCCGTCTGCACTTGATTAGCTGCATTCATAAGGTCTTCTCTATTAAAGTATCTTTTCAACAGATTGGCATGGTAGACCTCATTTGTCCCATCAATTTTGAACTTATAATGTATTCTCTTGACCACTTCCTGTAGTATAAATGTTCCTTCCACAGCCAACAACAAATTCAGCCAGCTTCACCAGTAGAATTGCTTTGATAGGTCTAGTACAGTACTCCTTTCTGGCCCCTTGTTTTATCAGTTTCTTTTAATTTGGTATTTTTCTTGAATGTTTCTTGAATTAACAGCAAGAAACAGTAGGATAACACAAAGAAAAAACTTACAAAATGTTATATACTATTCATTTTCCTGTATGCTGCATTGACTTAGATACTAACCAAAAAACTCTGGAACAAAACAGAAGCGATCAGTGAGGACGATAAACCCACTTGTAGAGAAAAAATATATATGTAAAAACGGTTGGTATGGGCTGAAAAAATTCTGTGTACAGGAGCGAACAACGTTTCGACTTTCTTCGGTCATCGTCAGGTTCACAAAGAAAGAAAGAGGTAACTGACCAATAGCTGACCACATGTTTGAAGGGGGTTGTGTAATTGAGTGTAGGAATATAGAGGGCGAGCTTAGATGTTTGATTATATAGACATTCCCAGCAACCAATTCGCAACTCTCAATGGCCAGTTTAGATGTTATATCCCTCTTTACAGAAGTTCCAACCACTGAAGCCTGCAAGAGAGCCTTAGAACTCTATATCCGAGACCCTAACCCAACTATAGACATTCCCAGCAACCACTTATCAACCCTCATAGAATTCACCACGATAAAGACGAACCTCATGCTCAACAACCATAACTATATACAAACAAATGGCCTAAGCATGGGCAACCCAGTATCACCAGTCCTAGCCAATATTTTTATGACACAAGTTGAAACACAAGCAATTAACACAGCATTACATCCACCACTATACTGGTACAGATATGTAGATGACACGGTTGCGGGATTCAAATCTACAGAACACATACTTAATTTTTTCAATCACATTAGCTCTATACATCCCAACATTAACTTCACATGTGAACAGGAAGAAAGCAATCAAATATCATTTCTTAACCTCAAAATTACAAGAACTGACACACAATTCAAAACAGAAATCCACGGAAAATCACCCATACTGGACTATACATTCCTTGGGACTCAGCACATGAAAGAAAACAAAAACTCAACATACTAAGCAACCAAATAAACACAGCCATAAAACTATGCTCACCAGATAAAATTAACGATGAATTAGACAAAATAAAACAATACTTCATCAACATCAATAAGTTTCCTCCACAAACCGTAGAAAACATTATAAACACACACCTACACAGAAAGCAAAATCAACCAACTAAAGTAAATACAGCTCACGAATAAAAAAACCACGAAACCATATACTGCTGTATACCATATATTCCTGACATCAGCAAACAAATAACCAACATTTGGCAAAAATTAGTAACAAAATATGACATTCCAGTTAATACCAAATTTATTCAAAAACCCGGCACAAAACTGAGGTCTATACTATGTAAAAACTACACTGACAAACACCACACCAACATTATTTATAAAATACAATGTGATAACTGCCACGACTTCTATATTGGAGAAACAAGTAGAAAAATGGAAACCAGATTCAAAGAACATAAAAAGTCACCTTCACACGTTTACGAACACTGCAAGTCAAATAAACACAACATAACCATAGAAAACACTCAAATACTAAATAAAGAAACAAACATAAACAAACGCAAAATTAAAGAAGCCTTACTTATACAACAACTTAAACCCAAAATAAACCAATATAAAGGAACGCCTTTATACCTATATTAATATAATAAAATTAATAAAATTATATATTCAAACATCTAATACCGCCCTCTACATTTCGACACACAGTTACACAACCCCTTTCAAACATGTGGTCAGCTTCCGGTCAGTTACCTCTTTCTTTGTGAACCTGACGATGAGAAGAAGGTCGAAACGTTGTTCGCTCTTCTATGTAAAATATTTTCTCAACCCAAACGAGCCGTTTTTGCATATAAATTACTCATTTTGACTGTTTATTGTCACATGACGGGGTCGTGGGTTGAATCGGTTTAGCCGTTGGAACTTCGACTAATGATACCCGCTGTCACGTGCAAAATTTAGTTTTAAATGTGGATGTCGTGACGAATGGAGCTCATAGGCTCTAACTCAAGGCTTTACAGTTCAAACAAAAGAGACTCGAACACGAGACATTCAATAAAACACTTTATTTATGCTTTCAAACATTCAGCACTACAAACATATATACAGTCTAACTTGCTACGATTTATTATAGACAACTAATTAATCCTGATGTTAAGGAATAACATCATATTAATGGCATTGATAATGCTTACAAAGAGCTTGGGTATGAAGACATGTTGCTGTTCTTCCGTTTAGATTCTGACTGAGATAATGAGCTGTTTGACTTACTTAGCTGACTAACTAACTCAATGGGCATATTTTCCAAGCTTTTTTGTATTAGTAGAAGGATGATTATCGGCCTTCTCAAAGAAACAACTGGTTTCCTTTTTACTATTGCTTTGAGTTTGTTTCTTGAAAAAAAAACAAAAAAAACTTATCGACACACCAGTAAACTGTTAAACTTTGTTTATGAACTCCTACGTTCTCCAGTTAATTACTAATTCTCTTTTTAACACGGGTTTAGTTGATTTAACTGACAACATGACCTCTTCTTTATACATGTAAAGTATTTTCTCTCCCATCCGAGAACATTGGTCTGATTATAGCATCGTCTCATTAATCGAGGTCTTGAGGTTCAACATCTAAGTTTGTATATTTCCTTACACGCTTGCTAACGTCTAATTATTTAGTTTAACATTCATGAGACATTTCCTCGATTTTAGTTTATAGCTTCGGTATCGGTAACTTCCTATAACTGCAAGACCGTCTATTTGTTCAATCTAAACACATAACTGGAGTCCCTCGGCGTGTTTCGGTGAGGTAATGTCCTGAGTGATGCCTCTGTATTTATTTGATGTTTTTGATTTTCGCGCGAAGCTACGCAAGGGCTGTCTGCGCTAGCCGTCGCTAATTTAGCAGTGTAAGACAAGAGGGAATGCAGCTGGTCATCACCACCCACCACCAACTCTTGGGCTACTCTTTTACCAACGAATAGTGGGATTGACCGTAACATTATAACGCCCCCACGGCTGAAAGGGCGAGCAAGTTTTTTGCGACCGAGATTCGAACCCTCGACCTTCAGATTACGAGTCGAACGCCTTAACACGCTTGGCCACACCGGGCACGTATTTATTTGATCTTTGGTAACGTCAGTTATTCATCAACAGGTTAATTAAACTGTGACACGTATCTCAGCGTTTGCTTAAGATAACGCTGTTCTGTCTTTAAACATTATTGCTTTAAAAATATATATATGTTCGCGTATACTGCACTTTCATATTACTCGCAGGGCAACACGTTTCTCGGCGTGTTTTCTTCAAATGTTGTTATTTTCTAAACATCATTACTCTGAAAAATATGTTTACTTGTAAGGCATCTTTTTCTGTTTATTGCTACAATTAATCATGCGGGGGATTCACATACTTAGTGATGTGTCATTATGATGAAATATTGAAGGGAAAGCAAACAACAATTGAGAACTAAAAATGCATGCTATACGTAAACATAGCTCATTGGTATGACCAATACCATATGTTTTATACTTTCTATATTAATTGTTTCAAACTTTCTGTGTGTCAAATAACGTGTTATGTGCTTTCTCGGGAATAAGATTTTTTTAATGTCGAACGTGCTGTATGAAAAATCAGTTGTAATATTTACTACCAGTAAATCTTGTGCTTTGAAGAAAGTGGATGTCAGGTCGCAAGGAGAGCACTTGCATCGAATAAAAAATGACATGTTTTTTGTTTTTTTTGTAAATAATCTTAAAACTGTAATAATTACAATGGCAACAATGAAGGGAGCAGTTGAATAGTTGAGACCTGATGAAATCCGGGACCCCACATGATTTGTTTGTTTTTGAATTTTGCACAAAGCTACTCAAGGGTTATCTGTGCTAGCCATCCATATTTTAGTGGAGCCGCACGTCTTAACACGCTTGGCCATGCCGGGCCACCCCACATGAAGAAGAGATATATTTTCTATTGAGAATATATACTTGAGTGCATGTAAAAATGTGGAAATGCCATTGGAATATGGCAATAATTTCAGTACATTGTTTCTAAGAGAAAATTTAGAAAACTGTAACTGACCACTCAAATTTTAAAATACCTTCCTAACCATAGTTTTTACCAACCAGAATTAACTTTATCTTAGATTTTAGTTGCGGTTCTTTTCCATTTAAGATTAAATTTGTAACTGTTTTGACCATCTTGTTTTAATCGAATTGCTTGTGTTTTTGTTTTTAATCCCTTATTGAACATGTAGATTTATGTACTAAATGGAAGAATTAGTGACAATTTCCTGTTTATCAATTCCTGGATGTTTCTTAAGATGTTGCTTTAATGTCTTCAGTATGGCTGTGCTGAATTAGCATTTCTGGATGATGTATCCCATATAAGGAAGCTGATTGAAGCCACTAACATACTAGTTTGGAAATTCTCACAGCTTCCAGGTTCAAATTACAACCACTGAGCTACCAGAAGAAGAACAGACCTAATCTAAACATGTTCAGCAGTTGTTGAAGGTGAAACCTAAGGGTTCTTATTTGATGGAACCATCATATATCTCTGCCAAAGAAAACCTTTCTAGAGCTAAAGTCTTTGAGGAGGCAGTACCTACTTACATTATAATTAATTATAGCAAGTGTTTATCCCAGTTGGTTTGGTTAGGATTAACAAATTTAGAAAACGTATGCTGGTCAGTATATTTATCCATTATATTAAGTAACCAAACTGAAAACGAAAAAGTGAAATACGCATGTTCACCACACATCACGTAACTCTGAAGACAATTGGCTGTTGGAAATAGCTTCCTGGTCCATATTTATTTCTTCAGGTGTTCTGAACAAGGCTAGCTGGCTTTTTGCAAATCTATTAATCAATGAGCTACTTTGTGAAGTAGTTAATGGATATAACTTTATAGAGATAACCTCATTATGATTCAAGGATTTTATCAATAATATTTAAGGCTACTTTCTTTCAAGGAAAGCTAATTATTTTTTGTTGAAGTTTACTCTTTTAGACCGAATTTTTCTCTTTGTTGTATACACACCAGTGATGAACATCTTGACGTAAAAATCGTCAGTAAAATAATAAATGTGGTTAACACCTTTTTCCGCTCCAGTACTGTGTGTTTTCTTACAGCAAAGCCATTTTAAGCTATCTGCTGAGTCCACCAAGGGGAATCGAACCCCTGATGTTAGCGTTATAAATCCGTAGACTCACCGCTGTACTAGTGGGGGACTCCTCCCCCCTACAGTAGTTATGTTATGTACATTCTGAAAAATCTCGTGCCTCAAAGTACTGAGAAGCACTATCTGTAACATAGGCTAAATGAAAACCACAGTTCAGTATTTAACAGTGATCATACAGTATACCTTCCTTCCCTCGTAACTACTCATATAAGTGTCCATGCTGTGCTCCTTAGTATTAAATTACTAGATATGTACATTGCTGGATGGCAAGAAACCTCCATGCTAGATATATATCCTTCAGTCGCACGTTTTGGATATCCTAAAAGATTGTAGTATCCATCTACTAATGGAATCAATAATTGTATAGCTTGGCATTGTTGTGTTGTAGATCTAGAAGATGTATGATTAAATAATAGTTTTATATTACTCATTCTCTGAATACCATTGTAGTTACATCACACTACTTCCATGTGTGGGTGAATGGTCAACCATCAGCATGACTTTAGCTAGTCATTAAACAGGTACCTGGTTTGTCTGAGGTATAGCCATTACAATTGCTGCTATTGGATTCTTATTCTCCCGCAGTTCTTTCAAAACTTATACGTTGTCATTACAGAAACAGCTTCTGCAGAAGTTAGAATATGACCTCTCATAATTTTGTCTGGCATTTCTTCAATGTGCTTGCCCACGAAGATATCCTTATAATACACAGAAGCTACTGCAGGGTATGCTTTACCATGCAAATAGCACATTTCATCTCTGAAATAGACCAAGCTCTTGTTGTACCCTTCTTCCAAGTCTTAAAATTGACCAAATGTGTTGCTCAATTTTCTACCAGAATGAATCATTAGTGAAATTCTACAAGGAGTGTATCCCAATCCCATAGTTGCGCTTCATCTAAAATGCTCACTGTAATCTAGGGTTGAAAAATTCACTTTCAGGATCAGGCTTTGAAATTCCTGCTCTATAGACCCGCCATTTCAAGAAGGTACTTTCCCGAAATGTTTCAGCAAATAATCCATGTTTTCTTTGTTGCGCCTTTAAATGTCAGGGACAAAATGTGCTACAAACTAACATGAAATAAACATTATTACAGTCAAAATTGTAGTTGTGCACCAAACCTCTCCTTTAAAAGTCCTTAGCCAAAACCTGGCTGAATACTGACTTTTTGCACCTGACCCTCCTAGGAATATAAAAAAATTAACATACTCAAATACCCATAAAGAAGAAGCGAAGCCATGCCGGGTGAGATATAAATGTAAACACAGTGTGTTTATTGGTTTCAACACAAAGAGCAATCACTTTTCCTGAAGAATTGTACAAGTTGAAAACTGCTACATCTGTAATATATCAAAACCTAAACAACTGAACATATAGAAATATGTTCGAGTCTAAGAAAACATCATATTATATAATTAAAATATATAACATAATAATTTTTCAGTAATTTAGCTTTTTCAACCACATGTTATGTGGAAACTTCACACATCTAGAATAAACGAAACATTCTGGCAAATTCTAAATTGAAATAATGTTGCTATAAGACAAAACAAAATCTATTTAAAAACAGAAATTAACTCATTGTTAATTGATATTTGAATCTCAACATGTAGCAATTTAAAATGGGTTTGAAATTGACTGGAGAGTTTGTAAAGACAGTATTTCAGATGATAGACTTTTAAAAGTGATACAAAACTGTGTGTATGGTGTTTACCATGATGAAAATGGTAAGTGCTCAACCTTTTTTTTGAGCAAAAAGGTATATTTTCAGTCGCACGTTCCAGTACCTTTTGGTACTGTTATTTATAAATAACACACAATTTAGCAGTCCACTGTGTATGGACTATAAAAACCTGACACAAAGAATATGAGTTTTTGATGGAAAATAGATTAAGGCATATAAAAAATAATACATGGGTATTATTATAACAAAAAAGATACAAACTTTTTTTGTGGACTTTGACGAAAAGTAGACAATTATTTATAGCTCTGGATAAAACTGTAGTAACAAACAGTTATAGTGGTGATTTTAAAGTGGGTTTTGCAGCCTTTTATTGTGATAAAAGAGCAGAGGAGAATAATTCGTCTTGTCAATTGTGTGATAAGGTAATTAAATCAGCCTGTATGGACTTTCATGGAAAGAGACGATATTTTAAAGCTCAAGATACAACTGTGGTAATTAATTGTCTAACGAATACTTGTATATACATTTGTCTTGAAGTGGTTCTTGTGCTGTTTGTTTATTGTTGAAATTTATTGCCAACAAGTCTTATACACCTACTTTAAGTAATTCTACCCAAACATACTATAAAAACCTGACACAAAGAATATGAGTTTTTGATAGAAAATAGATTAAGGCATATAAAAAACGTTACACTATGCCAAAATGTTTGCTTAAGAATTCGTATTTCTCTAGCATGCTTTTATGTTAGGCTAGCATGATTTTTTCCAAGAAATGTTTTAATGTTCGTGTTTTTACTCTGCTGATGATATATAAAAACCCTCCATTGCACACACACGAAGTTCTTCCACTACGTACTTTCTCTTCTTCTTTGCAGTTGACACTTTAACAAATTTACTGAATAATTTATTTAAATACTATCACTGTGGGGCATAAGTTATACAGTTTATAAAAGAAGAAAAAATGAGTGGACTGGTCATCGGTGCCAAAACCTCATATCAACTTGAGCTTTACGTCAAAATGTTCTTAAATGTACACGTGATTTCAATTCTAAGATTATTTATTAATGAGTTTTCAGTATACACATTTTAAAATAGTATTTTTTTCTACCTTAATAACTGACTTGGATTTGCCAGACGATCTTTCTTTAATACACTGTAGCTTGTAGTGTAGTGCAATTTTAAATCTGTATATTAATGTAAACGAATTGTAACAAAATGGGTTATTTGTCTTGAAATTAAATGTTTGGACCAACAAATTGTTGTAATGTAAATTTTCCTTTAAAGAAAACAACACAAGTAGCCCTCGAGCAGCTTTGCACAAAATTCAAAAACAAAAATCAAAAGAAAAACAACAACAACAGAATTTTTCTACTATCACTGAGATTAAAGAAGAGAAGAATACTGGGTATAAGTTTAAGCACAGTAAAACCAACTTGCATTTCAAACAAACATAAACTATAAATTAGCGATACATGGGTATTTGAACGATCAATGAAGAGATCCCAACTATTTCAAATGACTAAGCGTAATGATTGTAAACAGAGCCTACATTTATCATTTGCGGCTACTAAACCTGACCAATGTCTCTAAGCTGTTTATTATTATAACTATTATTATTTATTACTGCTATAGATTGCTCATTTATGACTGTGTTTTGTGTATTTAATAAATACATTTAAAAAAAATTGTTTTGAAATTATTTTTCATATTCTGAATTGTTACTCATAAATGTCGTTATCTGCATCGTTTTTGTCTTCGTCTCAGCCTTTTGTTGGTGAGATGACGCTTTTGTATGTGTGGAACAATCGTTTATCCCACCATGCGCCACAGAAAAATCGATGTGACAAACTGTACAAAATGCATGACTGTCACTGACTTTCGATGCAATGACTGGATATTTTGCACTGTACTCTTTCCTAAATTTTTGATTCACAGTTTTAGTCCTTTTAGATTTGCCAGAAACAAGACTCTTTTTTCCATCTTGTGAACGATCGCATTGGTGTTTCTATGCCGCTTAGAAAACGAGAAATACCCATCTACGCGAGCGCTGATTGGCTGACATGCACTGATGACGTAACTATGGATTTCCCCACGTACCCAGTATGTAGAAGCACTGCACTTAAACCATTAGCAGACGTCGGAGATACAAATATTTTTTATTATTTCAAGCACGAACATTATTATCGCAAGTAGCCATTTGGACTATGTCTTTTATTTATTATCAAAATTTATATGTATCTCACTAGAAATTTTCTTTTCACCCCTTTCAAACCCTGGGGGAACAATTTATCGCTTTATTGTAGAGGCCTATATAATATATAATAATTTGGAAGTTGCAACAAGTCATAATATTTGTCTGTATGCGCGTATAGTCATAATGTATACACCAAAAACGTAATGATTATGCTCAAATTGTAATGGTTGGCATCTCTGCCAATGTGTCTATGAGCATAAAATTTTCGATCAACAACACCTCACCTCCCCACCCAGTGACACAGCGGTATGTTTGCGGATTTACAATGTTAGAATCTAGGTTTCGATACCCGTGGTGGGGCAGAGCACAAATAACACATTATGTAGCTTTTCATGATGACAAAAAACCCATTTGAAGTAAAGATGTATCTCAGGACTGTGGGTATGGGTATTAACACTTTTATTAAAATAAAGTAGAGAACAACGTTTCAACTTTCTTAGACCATCTCCAGGTTATTAAAAGTGTTAATACACATACCAGCCATCCTAAAATACATTATGTAGCTTTACGTTTAACTACAAGCAAAATAAAAAATAGCATCTCAAGTCTTTGCCAATGAGCTGAATTTGGAGTTCCCTTGCCTCCGTTTTACGGCTTTTTAATCAAAGTATCTAATAAACTTAGGTAATATCATAATTATATGTCATTATCACTTCAAATATTTATAAATTTCCAGAAATTAGTATTTCTCGGTTGACACAAAGTTAATACAAAATACGCGATTTTTATTAAAGATATTAAGCATAAACGCAGTGCATATAATTTATGAAATAAATAAGACAGCCTGGTGGTCTGACTAGATATCTTTTAGCTTTTTCTCTGTGTAATCTTTATAAAGTCGACTCGAATGGTATTCCAAACTAAATGTTACATTTAGTTAACTGGAATCCCTAATCATTTTCATTACAATGTAGGTGGGGCTGTAGGCCTCTAGATATCACCTGAACAGCCATTGAATAACTTGCTGTCGGCATTCTAAACCCTAGTATAAAGTTTAAAAATAGGTAATATCGTGTCTGGGAAGAACAAATATTATCCACTTGAAAAAAACAACAACAAAGAATAAAACTTGCTTAGAAATGAAATAAACTGAATAATATTTTACCACATGTTGTGTGAAATCTGCACATATTACATGACAAGAAGGTGGAAATGCATAGTGTATTCATACCCCACACCCCTATTCCTGTCTTATGCCTTGGTCATTAAAGTGTTTTATATCATATTTAGGTAAAAAAAAAACAAACTCGATTAGTTGCTTATTAATACTTATGGTATCTAATAATTTGTTTGTTTGTTTTTTGAATTTCGCGCAAAACTGTACAAGGGCTATCTGCGCTAGCCGTTCCTGATTTAGCAGTTTAAGACTAGAGGGAAGGTAGTTATTATCAACACTCACTGCCAACTATTGGACTACTCTTTTACCAACAAGTAGAGGGATTGACCGTCACATTATAACACCCTTGGGGCTAACAGGATGATCATGTTTGGTGTGAGAGGGATTCGAACCCGCGACACTCGGATTACACATTAAGTGCCTTAACCACCCGGCCTTGTATTTAAGCGTTTAAAAATGTGATCAATTACATATCAGTGTGTCTTTGTCAGTGAACAGTGCCGCTACCATTACGTTACAATTTGTTAATGAAAGTGTCCAATATATTATAAAGATTCGATTGGCAATTCACTAATTTAGAGATTTATCCAAGTATTTAACGAGTTTAAAATATGCAATCAATCAAACCTTTCCATTGATTTGTAACACTTGGAGATTGATCGACGGCAAATAAATAAAAGGAAAAAAGTTATTGCTGTAGTTTTCAGCGTGAATATACATAAGAGGATATCTGTACTCTAACCCACTCTCGAGACGTAAGCCTCGAATTGTAGTATTGTAAGTGTGCAAACGTACTGCTAAACCATCGGGAATATATAGCTATCTTCCAGGTGGTAAACAAATCTACATCTGAGCTTCCGTAAGTTAAAATAGTAAACATTTTATTATGAGCTTGTGAATAAAAGTAAGTTCATTTTATAAATATGACTCAAGTAAAACGCAATTTGTACACTTATGAAACACCCAAGTTTGTAATTTTAGTATTTTGTTTCTCATTCCTTTGTTAATGGGTCGTAAGAATTCTGGATCCCCACTAGTACAGCCGTATGTCTCCGGATTTACAACACTAAAATTAGGGGTTCGATTTCCATCGGTGGAGTCAGCAGATAGCCCGATGTGGCTTCTTATAAGAAAACACACACACACTTAGAGTTTGGTATATTTACATAAAAAAAGCTAAATTGATTAGTAATGCGACATAAGAAAGATGAAAATAATTTATTACTAGTACTATTAGTCATATACGAAAAGCTGAACAGATAATAAAGGTAGAGAATACAGAAAAACGGCATAAACGTGTCAAAGTACTGTTAGGTTTCTAGTAATAATAGTGTTTGTTTGTTGCTATTTTTTAATTTCGCACAAAACTACACAAGGGCTATCTGCGCTAGCCGTCCCTAATTTAGCGGTGTAAGGCTAGAATGAGACAGCTAGTAATCACCAACCATTGTCAACTCTTGGGCTACTTTTTTACCAACGAATAATGGGATCGACCGTACCATTATTACGCCCTTAAGGCTGAAAGAGCGCGCATCTTTGGTGCGACGGGGATTCGAACCCGTAACCCTCAGATTACGAGTCGAACGTCTTAACCCGCCTGGCCAAGTCCGGACCGCTAATTATAGTGTGTCGACATATGTTGTATGTCGAAGAAATTTACGAAGAAATTGGTTGAATATGTCAGAAGTCGTGATGGAATATTAAAACTAAAAGGTTTCTCTTCCAATAGAGAAACGTGGGCGACCATCCGTAACGCTCTTTCCCGGGCGAGATGCGAGCATAAATTACTTAGTAGGATTCAAAGTGTTGAAGTTTAAAGTAAATTAAAAATAACCAACAATGTCTTAGTGCAACAGGTGGGAAGAATGGTAAGGCTCCTGTGCAATTTAATATTAATCCAGGAGTTTTGAATGAGGCTAAAGATTGAAAATGCAAACTACTCGCCCAAGTTATTTCCAAGTTTGTTATGTTGGTCTTTACATGAATGGTGAAAAAGTTTTGGAAAATATGGTTAAAGATGCTTTGCAAAGTTACTTAACAAAGTTTTAAACTTTGTCAGATAGTTAGTGTGGCTTCAATATCCAGAACTTTTGCTTTACTGATATTTGACATTATTTGAAGAGGTTACTGTTTAAGTAGGTGAGGGTATATGTGTGTATTTGATGTATCATATTTCCTTAAAAGCATTTGACAAGATACCACAAGAAAAAGCTGTTCAAAATCTTCTTGGTCAATAAATTATTTAGATTTGCTAAAAATACTAAGGCGTTTGGTTTTACTGGCCGTGGGAAAGATACTTCTGATTTACAAAAGTATTTAGATTATTTGACAAATGGGGCAGATAAGTTACAATAAGTGCAAAGTAATTTAAGTGGGGTATTATATTTTGGATTATGGTTATAATTTTGATGGGAGTAACTTCAAAATCAGTTTTATGATAAAAGCCATAAATAATGGCCATTGCTAGTGAAAAAGCAAATAGTATTTTAGGTTGTATATACAGAAATATTGAATACAGTATTGGTTAGTTCATACATGGAGTATTGTGTTGAGTCTTTGACTCTTTTTCCCTTGTAAGGATAAAACTGAATTTTGAAATGGGTTCAGAGAAGGACTGCTAGAATGATACCTTGTATACAAAAACTGATGTAGAAGGATAGGTTAAGATATCTGAAATTGTTTTATCTTGAAAAAAACCAAAAGAGTGAAGAGTGGATTTAGTTGAGGTGTTTAAGAATGTTAAAAGAATTGATGGCATTGATGTGTGATGGTTTTGTTGTACTTAGTGGTGAGAATGATCAACATTCAGCTTTATGTCTTTTACAGGATGGTTGACCTTTGGAATGGGTTGCCTTCACACATGGTGGATACAGTTAACTTAAGGAAAAGCAAGATAAATAACTGAATAATAAGGAATGGTTTTGATTTTAGGTTTAATTTAATGGATGGAATGGTCTAGCTGGACCAACAAGTCCTTATTGTTCTTAAATTATATGTAATGGTTATATCTATGGTGTATTTTTTTAGAGTAAAGGAGAATTGTATGTAAAAGATGGACTTCACTTCAGCAGATTGGGCAGGACTCTGACATTATGGAGAAAGCTCAAAATGCATTCATTGAAAATAGTTAAAACTTAGTTTGTATAATGGTGGATTTGGAATAATCATATTGGTGGATGGCTAAGATAATTGAGTTTATGAATATGATAGCTAGAGCATAAAAGTTAAGTAATAGCTTTATTAAGTACATCAGATTTAGATATAAACATAGTATATTGGGAAAAAGCTTGGTTGCTGTTTTGTGCAGTTTTGTAATCATATTTTATTTAGTCTATTTCAAGCCAGCAACTGACAGCAGTGTTTAGAAACAAATTAAGAAGGACCCAAGCCTGTATTGATGCCAACGGGAGTCACTTTCAACATTGTTTATAATTGTCATTGATATTTACCTCCTGTATTTTATATTGAAACATATCTTTTAATAAATATATAAGTGCACAGTGACTTTCCAAACACCCTGTATAATAGTAATTACTGAAATCTCATGAGATTAGGAGAACCTTAACAATAAGTATTTTGAATTCAAAGTTATAAGGTTTTCAGTAGCTATAAATTTTTACAAGAGGGATGGAAGTGGACCTTTATATAGGGGTTGAACTGCCGTCTATTAGGATTGAAATTTAAAGACAAAATATGGTTGTTAAGAAGTAAATCTACATGAATTAAACTTAGGAGTTCCAAAAGTAGAAAATGTTTAATTGGCTCTTATATCCAGCAGATGAAGATGATGAATTGTGTAACAAGACCAGGATTGTCGCTCATAAGAATAGTTATGAAAGAAATCAAATAATTAAAAGAGATTTGATTTTTATACAGAATAACTTGGATTGTATGGAATGAAAGAAAGAGATATTTCTTGAAGTGATCTTAAATGTTTTTTTGGCAACTAAATGATCAGAGGGCCAATTAGGAAGGATGCCATTTTAAATTTGTTTTTAACCACTAATTTGAAGTAGATAATGTATGAGGTATTATATAATTATATTTATTTTTCTCTGTGTTGAGATGCAAAGAAAATATGGTTCTTCATGTTCAGAATGCCAATTTTGAGGCCAAGAAAGAATATTTATTATTATGTGGAATTGGAATTATCAGTAATATGTGACAGATTTGAGACACATTAAAAATAAATTGCTTTTAACCTGAAGATAATCTAAGAAGGTTGGAATGCTGTTCCATACTTTATTTTAATTAGAGTTCTAATATCCATACCAGCCTTCTTGAAAATACACTTTTACTTTAAGTGGATTTCTTGTCATCATGGACTAGATAGAGTATTGCTAATATGAACTCTATATTTAAAAAAAACATTCTGATAAAGGTTGTTACTTATAGGTTAGTCGGTTTTACCTCTGTAATTGTAAAAATTCTGATAAATGAACATTTGCAAAATCATTTAGTGAAATATGACATCCTAAAAGAAAGTTAATATGAATTTTTAAAATGGAAGTCTTGCCTTAACAATGTGTTACTTTTTGAAGTTTTAGTTGTTGTTAGGACAATAAAAAGCGAGTGAACTTTGTGTAAATATTTTCAAAAATTCTTTAGAAGGGTGGCACACAAATTTTAAAATTAGCTTAGAAAATCATGCCAGAAGGAAATATTGTTTTTTAAGGATGTGAAAATGAGATAGAGGACATAGGTAATTTTGTTTTTGAGAGTTGGGCTTCATATATGAAAAGCAACACCACTAATATTACTTTGTCAAAAATGTTAACTTTTGTAGTTGGGATATCAAAAAGTAATCAAACAGGAAAGAATATAAACATAACAAACACAAGTTAAACAGAATCTTGGTCATTTGACCATCTGAAGTCAACACATATCCATGAAAACAAAGCTATAGCATCAAGTTTAAATTTATTGAATCCCATATATACTTATCCATCAAATATATAGAAATATTTGTACTGACAGTATCACTCTGAGCAGAATTTTATGGCCTTAAATGAACAAATATATGGACTTCAAAGCCTAAACTAACATCCAAGTTCATATATCAAAACTGCTTTAGATTATTCATAAGACTGTTTGACCATGTTAATTTCATGTGTCCTCTGAATCAAGCCATGCCTAAAATTGTAAGCCTCTGCGTGTGAGACTGCTTAAACACCTTAAAACTAGATACTGTTTTATGATGTGATCATGAGTGTCAGGTGGTCAAAGGAGGATTAAGTGATGAAATATCCAAACTCATTCTAGGCCTAATAACAGCTAATATTCAACATAAATGGCAGCAAAGTCTGAAAACAATTACATCCATCATTGATTGTGTGACTAATAATGTTACTTCTGCAGTCCAGTAAGGTGTCACTTGTACTGTTCTCAATAATTCAAAATTACACTTTGCACTAATGTTATTTATATTTTCTACTTTTCACTTCTAGTTATTATAATCATAGCCAAAAAGCAAATTACTAATTTTCTTTAAAAACTTTTAAGCAAACATGGAATCACCTCACAAAAAAAATAATGTAAGTTAAACATGGGACATTTGTTACAATTCTGAAAAATAGCTTCAGAACACCTAAACAGAGGTGTTTAAACTCAGACATATATGCTCATCAAATATTTTAGTAATGTGTCAAATTGTAGCTAGCTCTTTCAAACAATTTGATACCTCTACTTCTTCAATAAGAAGACCAGAACAGTACTCCAGTTGAGTTCTTATCAGAATATTAAAGAAGCTTAGAGCAGTAATTTTGGTTTTAAGTTTAAAAATCCTGTAAATAAAACGAAACACATTTGCTGCTATTTTACTATTCAACACTCAGAAGAGGAAGACTATCATTATATAAATACTTGTATCTAACATCTTGTTTTACTCTTTTTAATTCTCAAATTCCATATTGCATTTTCATATATGTTCACTTCTAAATTTTAAAATTCAAATTTCACATTCAGATGAAGTCATAAAGACTGTGTTTTAAGAACAAAGAATCATGTAGCTTCTTCCTGCATCACAATATTGCCATTACACTTGAAAATATGACTGTGTATGGAATTAGTTCAATTATGACAAAAATAATTAACAACAAAGATCCCTATAAAAAGACACCAGTTGATACCAACATTTTGCTTTACTCTTGCAAGTAAATGTTTTATATATTTTTCCATTGTGAACATCCAGTTTATCATTCTCTTGTTAACCTCCTAACATGTTAAAGTACCTTTCAAACTGAAAGTACAATGTGTACTACATGTTACCTAACTATTTCATACAACTGAGCTAAATTTGTGAGATACCATATACTTAGAATATCATCCTAGTTTTGACATTGCTAAAGAAATAAAAAAAAAACTAATGTTGAAAAAATAAATAGATAATAGGTTTGTAATATTATAGACAGTTGTAAATTAATGGATCGTGAAACAATTGAAAATGTACTGAAAATATATTTCAATAAGGGAAAAAAATCTAGCTTAATGTACCTGCACCTATGAATATTATTGTATTTTAACATCTTAATCTTGAGTGAATGCTGCCAGTGTCATGCTAATTAATTCAGATTTACCCATTGGACTGTGACAGTATCCAATAACATTTATGTCTTTTTGGCTGAATACTAATCCAAACTGTGCTGTTAACTACAAGTTCAAGGAAGTTGAAACTTTATAAGATATGGGGAAAACTATTAGCAAATCATGAAAATAATTCCAGCAGAATACACAAAAAATATAGGTTTAAAGGCTTAATATTGTTTTCTATGTGTATTCTTTGTGGCCTACACGTAGATTTTTTTAAAGTAGGCTAGCATGGCCTAGTCAGTTTGAAAATTAAGTCCATGATTTGAGACATGATATGGGTGACTATATTTCACACTTTCATCTATGGATACATTATGAAAGTGAGAGCAATCATATTTTCATTTGAAAAGATGTACAAAACTCTTGTGGTTCTCAGTACTGCTGTCTATGTGATTTTCCTTCTGTTTAGTCAGTAGTTCAGTATTAAGGATGACTACACTTGTTTTTCATGATTCAGGTAAACTAAACTAAAATATAAATAATTACTATAAAATTGAAGATAAATAGTGGCTTTTTTCATAAGGAAATGACCTAAGATACAAAATGTTCTTTTTATCAGTAATTTGGCTTAACTTTTGCTTTTCTTATTTATTTTACACATTACAATTATTGACTTATCATAGTAATAAGAACAGTAGCTGTTTCAGTATGATTTCTGCTTTAAACAATATAGTTTTAAAATAAAATACCACATCATATCTGTGAAAAGAATTAACGAAAACTGTTTAAATGAGAATATGTAATCAAAGAAAAAACTGGAGGCAGTATAAGATGAATATATATAACACAAAAGTTAATAGTAAATGTAAATTATTTCTACACTGTTGTATTATAATAAGTTAGTTGTTTAATATTGTAGTATTTGTAGAATGTTTTTTTTAGCTCATAAAGGAAATAATGTTCTCCGTTAGTTTTAAGCATAATTAAAAAAATATAAAGACTTACAATGCAACCACAGAAGTATGTAAACCACATTTCTTTTATAGAGAAGTGTTAGCCCAACAAGATATACATCTGGTTAAATGCTTTACACTGATGGTAACGTAGAATGTTGATTACAACAAATTTTGCCATTTCTTTCTTTAAAGGCATGAAAGCACTTATGGTATTTTATTTCTGAATATAGTGATTGTTGGTTATACAAGACTGTTTGGTATAAGCATTATTATTTATTTCATAAGTTAATATATTTACTTTTCAAAACAAGGGTTTTTTTTTTTGGAATTTTGCACAAAGCTACTCGAGGGCTATCTGTGCTAGCCGTCCCTAATTTAGCAGTGTAAGACTAGAGGGAAGCAGCTAGTCATCACCACCCACCGCCAACTCTTGGGCTACTCTTTTACCAACGAATAGTGGGATTGACCGTAACATTATAACGCCCCCACGGCTGGGAGGGCGAGCATGTTTGGCGCGACGCGGGCGCGAACCCGCGACCCTCAGATTACAAGTTGCACGCCCTACACGCTTGGCCATGCCAGGCCCAAAACAAGGGAGTTAAAAGTAATTGTTTTGAAAATGATGGTTCTAATAAGTTTGGTTCCATAACTCACTAAAAGTTGTTTGCTGTGTATGTGGTTTAATTCTTGTACAGGGTGGCCCGTAAGTCCCTACATATCCATATGTTATTATGTTATATTCAATTATGCATGTATTATAAACTTCTTTTTTTTTCAGAGAAATATGGCCAATGTAAGCCCATTTACACTTGAAGAGCATATTGTGACATAATCGTTGCATAATATTATGCAGCAAGAATGAGGGACAGCACACAGATGCACTAGATACATAAGATATATGGATTGGTAGGGACTTACGGGCTGCCCTGTAGTATTGTTGACACTAAGTTGCTCAAATCTTTTGTATTTTTCTGGTTACCTTTAAATAATTATTGTTAACATTATTGAGCTGCTTGCTTAGTTTATAGAAAGTTCAAGGCCTCGGTAAATATGAAAAAAGAAAATTTGAAGTTAGCCAGCATGTGACTGATAGCCTAATGGACAATATTTTAAAGTGAATTTCACAGTTTTATAAGGAATGAAGAGAATAATTTGTCTTGTCGAAGGATTTTTCTAAAATAGTTGAACCCATATGCATGGATTTCTATGAAGAAAAGATAGTTGTTTGAAGTTCAGGATACATTTGGAACATCAAAAGGTGAAAGAAACAAGACCTTCTTTTAGACTAAACACTGATCAGCAACTGCCTTACTAGAACAAATGTAAGTGAGAAACTAAACTTTATTTTGACATGTAAACTAGTAGACACATTGCAATTCTGGTGAACTTTTGTGGCTGGAAAAATGTTGCTGACTACTGAGATGCTTGATTTGGTGAAGCTGACTCAAAAATTAAAGATAATTCTGGAAATGAAAACAGCTGTAGCAAAACGTGATCTAATAAAAACTAGAATGAAATAACTCTCTAATTTTATAAACATTTATCATTTTGAGATTTTTTACATTAAATAAAACCGTTGATTATGATACTGTATCAAGTAAGTTATATTTGCAAATCATATGCACTATTTTTAAATTGGGCCTAGGTGTTCATGAACCATTTTAGTGCAGCATAGTTTATGTTGTAAAATTACAATTATTAAATTTAATTTTAAAACATATGATAAATTTTTTTTGTTTTTTTTATATAACATCCATGGGTGATTTGCAAAATTTGAACATATATGTATGTATGCATTGCAGTTATTATGATTAACTCTTAGATGGTTTACGGCAGTTATTTTTTACAATGATGAAATGTTTTAAGAAGGGGAGAAAAAGGGTCGTGTATTTAGTTTAAATAGGTGGCCTGTAAGATGGGGTGCACCTTACTTACATTAATGAAGGTTTAAAAGAGAAAATTGTCTTTTAGAATGACCAATTTGACGGTATTCAGTTAGAAAGTGATCAGACATGACATAGCAATCTATCTGGGTCAAACTATTTATAATTCATCAACAGAAAGATGACTAAACAGAGGAGGGTATTATTTTATTTTTTCATCTTGGTTTTAGGAAAAGGAATAGTTAGGGAAAAAAATGCACACGTTCATAATAATAAATCTGAGGCACACCAATATCATAAAAGTCCAGTAAATTACTTGTAGAACCCAGAAGTAGCACAAAGGATAATTATTTAAATAAAGACAAAATACTAGCAGAAACCAAGACATTTGTATGCATAAGAGTGCACTGAAGAGTAAGTGCAATGTCTTAGTCCAGACAGATAAAAATGAGTTAGAAAAAGTTGGATGTGGAGAGAATGAAATAAGTCATGAGAGATGAAAACAAATCATTAGTTGAAATTTAACTGATGTGAGCCTGTAATAACAGACTACACTCCTGGAGAATTTTCAAGCCCAGATCCCCAAGGTGATGTGGCAACATTCTTAGAATGATGAAATCCTATAGGAGAAGAGTTATGTGTAATCTAAAACATACAGTGAGATTTATCAGGCTATGGCAGTAAAGAAACAAAGATCATGGGAGATAGAAATACCTCAGAAATCAAAAGATTTCTTGATAGACATCATTGATCTGCAAAATCCAGAACAGAGAATGAGAAATGATTTAAGGGGACAAGCTGGAGTATGCAAAAGAGATAGAATTTGATATTGACAAGCAGAAAGAAGATAATATGCAATGATTGAATACACTAGCCTGCTATTTCACATGAGAAAGACTGAAATCAAGGGATAAGAATTGTGGCTAAATTTCTTCTCTGCATAAGATCCACATTTCAGAAACCCCTCTAAGTTTCCTTAATATTTACATAATAAAAAAAGTGACAGGTAGTCCGAATTAGAGTCAAAAAGACTGAAACATCAGAGAGTAGAAGGGACAAGACATTTTTAGGATGAGTACTTACAATTTGGAAACATACATAACCCAAAGTATCAGAAATAAAAGTTTATAACATGAACTTTCAAGAGCCAGTATGCAGAAGATCATAAGTTTTTCACTATACATTAAATGGCATAAGTTTTAATCCAAATATTTCGGCTCAAGCTGTTGTTTTGTTTGAATATTCTTGGGGCATATGATTTAAAATATGACGAAATCTTGGACATGAATTTTCTTCCACTGTTTATGAATAATAAATGGCTCTTTGGTTCACAGAATTTCTTACATTTTCAATACTACCTAATGAATTAGCTTCCTGAATAGGCTTTATAATGAATTTTGATATTTCTTCCATCAGTGAACATTTATACATTATTCATGAGTTTAACCATAAATAAAAGGTGAAAGATGATTTTGAATTTAAATAATGTTATTAAGATAGTGAATTGTGAAAGGTATTTGTCTATCCAGTACATTTCTTTCATCTTAACATAGTTTTCATTGATCATAAACTTTGTTCACTCCTAAGATAAAAACCAAGTTGATAAACATAAAATAATTGAATTAAAGTGCTGATTTTAAGATCAACATGTGTTTAATTTTTGTTTTGTAACGTCTAATTTACAAGAGACGTGTATATATATATATGATTAGTAAATGTAGATAAATATAAAGCATTAATAACAGTCTTTTTTGCAGTTATTAAGAATATAAACTAGGGTTTAAATATATATTGTAAACTGATATTTTTTAAAGTAGACATTAATATGATTGAATAAAAGTTGTGCAAAAATTTCTGGAAAACATTTGATAACTTAGTTATAAAATATTGCAACAACTCTTTGTTGAAGTGAAAACTTACAAGGTACTAAAGTAGTTTTGCAGATCCCCTTGTTTTCTGAAGACATTAAGATTTTTAATTGTAATGTTTTTTTGGATGGGTATCAGCAGTTTCTTAGCATTGAAATTGTCACCAAACTTATGCAAAGGTTTAAAAGAGAAAACTTGAAACTTGAAAAGCATTTTAAGAACTGTAAAGACACTAAGGAATATGTTATACCTATTTCCTTCTGGCAGTGAGGTAATAACAAATATTTATGGTATTTACAGGTAAAACAGTAACTGACACATAAACTACAAGACTGCAGTTTACTTCAAAAGAATAAACAATCACATCTGCAGGAGAAAAATAAAATTAACCTTTAATATTTACACGGACACAGGTGTTTTCACTTCTGCTTGGTCTATAAGCCACCTGGCTACTCGAGTGAAATGAAGACTGAAATGAAATGAGTGGATGAAGACTGGAAGAATAGTGTTATATGCACCTTTAATCATACCAAAGTCTTTATGTGATATCCCATAATCCTGTTTTACTTATGTAAGAGATCACTGAAATGTTACATTTTAAAAGAGATTAACTCCCTGCGTATAGTAGCCTATGCAAACCTCTGTATCACTTGACAACTTCGGTATGACTTGTATACCAAGGGGGAAGATGAAAGAAGGTTAATATACTGGTTATTCTCAACACAGCATTATGCATAATCTTATGGCTATCAGATGCTTATGTAGCAACTTACAAGTATGATTTTGTACTGCTTTAGGGAATATGTCATGATCTCTAAGTAGTGTTTGATAAGCTTGATATTCTAGACTGTCTCCTTTTTTATTTCTGGAAGAAACTAGGATGTATACTTAAACTAATTAATAAATAGAAATGTACACTTTTGTTTTCATCACAGCTAAGAAGTTAGCTGTAAATTAATTCTTAAAATTTCATACAGAAATCTAGAGGAAATTTGTTATAAATAACATTAAACTCTTGGGTATTTCTAGCAGTAATAATCAAAGGTGTTGAGGTACTATGGAGTGACTTGAATCAATTGGTTAATTGGATAAATATTTGACAAATGCTCTTTCAGTTATAGTAACTGCAAAGTAACACATCAGGGTTATTATAACTTGGTCATCCTATTAAATATAGATTGAACCCATGTAATAACATAGTTAAAGAAAATAAACTAGATGTAGTGGTGGATAAATCATTCAAGTCAGTAAGGATCTTACTGAAGATCTTAGGATCTTAGGATGTTTTCATATACACATTAATTACAAGTGAAAAAAAAGATAATTACCTCTATAAACAAATCAGTTGTTAGACTTCACATGGAATACTATGCACAGTCTCTCTTTCTTTTCAGTAAAAGGGTACTCACTGAAAAGAGTTCTGACAAGATCTGTAAACATGCAATTCCAGAGATAAAGTGTTACCTTAAAGGAGAAGATTAAGATCTCTCATTTCTTTTCTAAAAGAAGGTTAAGAGGTAATGTTATTGATATCTACAAAATTATTTAGAGCTGTAATAGGTTAAGGCTTCTGATTTCTTTCTGCTATGTTTTGAAAATAAAAGGATGAGATGACACATTTAACATTTTGAAAAGACAGGCTTGGCTCAGGTGAGAATAGTTTTATTTTTCTAAGTTGCTGATAGGCTTTTGGAATGAGATGCTATTGACAGTAACAGGAGCAAGCACTTCACTAGAGTTTAAATGAAAGTATATAATTTCCTAATGCATAAATGGTGTATTTAAGTTTTACTTTTTGTCAAGGATGTGTGTATAAGGAACAGCCTTGAAACACCAAACAGCCTCTTGTTGTTTGTTTGTTAAATTTTATTTATGTATTTATAAATGCAGTGAAAAATTAAGAGTCTGTTTTTTGTGTTTTGATCCATTTACAGACATTTATGATGAAATCATAACTTTCTCCCAAATTGGCCCCTTGGTGTGGATTTCTGTACATAATGAGGAGACATCACAAAGAAAATTCTGTCTTTTCAGCTTACCTCCTCTGGGATCAGAACATCCACCCACATGTTCAGTGTACGTGGTGACACATGAAGGAGAGGAGAGAATCCTAATGGTTAAACAGTCCTACCCCAACACATCACTTTGAACTTGAATTCCTGATGATGGGTGGCCTTGGGGTGGCTTCCCTCAAGGTCAGTCAGCTGGTAGGGGTCATTCTGTAGAGCATATGCTCTTTGATCACAACCCTTCTCTCTTCAGTACTGGTTCTTATACTTATTTTCCTGCACCTAGTCAGTCTTTTCCTGCCACTGATCTCTATCTGCTCCCTTTCAGTTTTCTCTTGCTTTTCTTGGAGGGCAGATGGTAACCCACAGGACAGTGATAATTTACCTAGCATTTTGAGAGAGATTGGCAATGGTTGATCCCACCCAACCTGTGTGCCTCTGTGGAACTTGGACCAGGCCAACTGTTCCTCTTTCACCTCTCTTTCAGAATGTAATCCTTCCATTGATAGACAACTGCATGGTAGCATTGACTGACTGTATCATCCAGGTAGCTGCTCAATCTCTTCCTAAGACCATGACACCTTTTCCACAGTATTCTTATCTATGGTTGAATCTGACCTGCCAGGAAGCATGGAAGGCTCAGAAATGGGCCTGAGATACCTTATGACATTATTCCTCTCTTTCTAACTGCATCATTTATCAGCTTGGCAGGTTGAGCATCAAAGCCAAAAGCAAGTTGGATTAAGTCCACAACTAACCTCTCTCCTCCACCACCAGTCCCAAAATCATCAAGAACATGATTTAGAAAGTCAGTAGGAGGTGTGCTTCCCATCCCCTTTTCATCTCTCTTTTCAATAGCCAGGAAGCTGCTGATGCACAGAACATTATTGATACTTTTGGTAAGAGCTTTTCTTGTGCATCAACCACTTCTGATTCTTCCCCCATATTATTGGCAAAGAAATCACCTCTTTCTTTCCAGGCCAATCACCTCTATTACTATAATCACCCTTTTACACTGGTGGAATTCAAACCTGCTCTTCATTAATCTGGCAGTACATTGGTTGGACCTGATAATGTTCACTATGAGATGCTGCACCATCTCTCTCCTGCCTTTCTTGCTATTCTTCTGGTTGATTTTAACTAGATTTAGTAAGATAATGTTTTTCCTGATGCTTGGCACTGGGCTATTGTCCTCCCTTTCTCTAAGCCTGGGAAAGATCCCAAGATTTCTTCTCATTATCATCCAGTTTTTTTTACTAGCTAACTCTGTGTAAGGTATAGGAGATGATGGTTGTTGCTTGTCTTGTTTGTTTCCTCAAATCCAACAGCATCCTCTTGCCCGCCCATTGTGAGTGCCATTGACAGTGATCCATACCACCTGATTTGACTTCAAGCATTGAGCAGGGAAGCCTCTCTTCAAAAGGGAGCCCCTTTTTCTGTGTTATTTGACCTTGAGAAGGCTTATGATGCTATACAGAGTTACTGCATTTTGTGGGATCTTCATTCCTATGAGATGCATTTACCCATTTTTATTTGGAACTTTTTACTGGATGAGTTGTTTCACGTCCATATGAGTTCGACACTTTCTTGTTCTTTTCTTGGCTGTGTCTTGAATGTCACACTTTTCATTGTCAAGATTAATGCTATCACTATACAACTTCCTCCTACTATTACAAATGGGCTTTATGTCAATTACTTCCAAATCTCATGTCGAATGTGAGGTTTATTAAGCAGCAGCTTCAGACTACCCTCAATTGCTTGTTGAAGTGGGCCACAGCAAACAGTTTTACCTTTTCTTTCTCCAAAACTTGAGTTCTGTCTTAGTAATGTTCTTCCCATGGTCCCTGATATAAAGTTCTTGAGATATACCTTTGACTGTAAGCTTGCTTTCATTCCTACCATCAAGGATCTACGTTTCAGTTATATGAGGTCACTGAACATCCTCCATGTCCTCTCTTTCACCTTTTGGGGGCTGGACTGATGTTCTGTGCTCAATATCAATTGTGCCCTCATTCAATTCAAACTGGACTATATGTCTATGGTCTGTAGTTTGGCCAGGGTTTCAGCCTTGAAGATGGTGGAACCTGTTTGCCATGTGGGCTTTCTGCACTTCTCCAATCCAGAATTTTTATGCTGAGTCCCAAGAACTTCCTTTTAACCTCCGCTGCTTGCAACTTTCTTTGCAGTATGCTTCTAAACTCTGATCTCTACCATAACATCTCACCTAAGGTGGTGTATTTCTTCTTCAGTCAGCTATGATATTCCAGAATAGATGATCTGCCATTTTTTCCTTTTACCTTCATATACTGGCACAGCTGGTTGATTTGGGTCTGACCTTGGATGATGTTGCAGTCTCCATTGATTAACCCATCCTGTTATGGCTTATTACCATCCCCACCTGTGACCTTTCTTTTTGTCATCTGAGGAAAGTGGATGCTCCCGATTGGAATTACTGTCTTCTGTTTAATGAACATCTTTTGAACCATTCTTCTATTTCTGTTTATACAGATGGTTCAAAATCAGGTAACAAAGTCATGGTTTGTTGTGGCTTGATGGTTACTCACAGGATCCCTTATACAGTTCCTGTGTTCACTGCCAAGTTGTATACCATTTCTCTTGTCCTGGATCATATAGAAGCTATGCAGTGCACCATTTGCACTATTTACACTGATCCTCTTAGCTCTCCACAGACCCTGGGATCGCTTCACATTAGTTCTCACCCTGTTCTCGTCGATATACAAAAACGACTGACCCATATTTCTTTATCGTCTGTTTCTATCCAGTTTCTCTGGATACCTGGACACATTAGTATTCACGGGAACAAATTCACTGACTGGCATTGCAGCTAAGTTCATCTGCTCTGGTACTATCACGGCTGTGCGTGTTCTATATATGAACTACAGTTCTGTATTGACGGCTCGGCTTCGCGCTAGTTGGCAGTCGATTGGAAGTGAATAACATTTTGACAAGCTTTTCCGGATCAAACCAGCTTTTGTTCTTTGGCTGTCCTGTTTCCATAGGAATCAGAAGGAGGAAGTTGCTCTAACTGGGTTACGCGTTGGTCACAGTTTTTAAGTTATCATTTTCTTTCATCTGGAATTGATTCACTAGTATGTAGTCTTTGTGAAACTCAAGTCACAACAGCGCGCGTTTTATTGTCGTTATGACCATGAGGAGCGGCACCATTTTAGACATGGCATTTCTTTGTTTATCCCTGATGTTGGTCAGTGTCATTGGCGATGGTGACACTGTCCAACTTGTGTTTTTAACTTTTTACGAGCCATAGGCCTTTTTAATTCTATCTAAATATCTTATCAGAATTTTGGACATTGTTTCATTTTACCTCAATTTATTTTTACATTTCTTAACAATTTTACATTTTTTACTGATTGTTTGACGTGAATGACCTAGTGGCTTTGCGCCATTAAAGGCCAAACTACTAAATCTTCCCAATTGGCATAAGTTAAATGCTTCTGTTTTAAGTATGTATGTTTTACTAAAATAATGAGGATATTTTCAGTATAATTAACACTTAAAACAGTTGATACTTGGTGAAACTCTATAATCACAAAATTGAGAAAACCAAAAACAGCTGTAAGGTTAACAAGTATTTAATTTACTGCAACCATGGTTTTGCCGTAATGGTGCCTTTACTTTCAAAGCAATCGTCGTAATAAATATTTAGGAAAGATACATTTGTTTTTGGTTTTCACATTTATGTGATATTTTCAACTTTACTGGTTATGATATCTAAACAATTAATGGATTTCGGATTTTTTGATAGCTGTGGAAATTATTAATGTAGCTCGTTTTGCATATCCGCATTGTATTAATCAACAGGAAAACAGATAACCCAGTTTAAATTAATTCTGTGTTATTTTTATGTTATTCATCTTCTTGGTATTCAGCGTGGTTCTCTTTTTATCCATTTGCATCTGAAACAGTAAATAATATGTGTTGAGTGCAAGAACGAATAGACTGCAACACCAGTAGATAAGATATGCTAAATACATGACTGTAACTAGTACTAGGCAGCTTTTTTATTTTTTCATTCTCTCATGAATACATACAGACATAGAGATGTGTATGTAATTGGAAGTTTTATTGCCTTAAACATAAGTTTAACCCTGATAAAATATTGGCTTTGATTATGGATCATCGTTTGCTCTCTCGCTTGGTGTTTGGGTATTGTATGTTCATACCCTAGAGGGTCAGGTTCTCTTTGACCTCTTCCTCCTCCCTGTACTTATGTGGCCTTGCAGTATTTGATAGTGATAGTTACTTCATTTTTGGGTCAGAATGAACTGAATATTACTCTGATCCTTTTCAGGGCAATGTCCAGGTATTGTGGCACATATATGGTTATTATTTTGCTCTATCAGCTTGATGTCAAGTTTGTTGGTGGCACTTTTTTTCTATTCATTGTGTGTGTGTGTGTGTGTGTGTATATATATATACATTTTGATTATGGAGCTGGCTATATAAGTTTGTTTTTGAATTTTGCACAAAGCTACACAAGGGCTATCTAAGAGTTATATAAGAGAAGGACAGTTAATGTTCAGATGTATATTTTACTCACAAAGTTTCTTTTCTCTGTAAAGCTTACTCCACATTGTCTATGATTTGTGTGCGAAAATTTTTTTGATGAAAGATTATTGGTTTTATTTCTCAAAAGTGAAACTTTTTAGTTTAATTTCAGTTTACTGCAGTTTTTTTTACTAACTTAAATTAAGCAAAATGTTTAAACATAGTTTATTGAAACTTCTTCATTTTTAGTTTGAGTTTCCTTTTTCACCTTACTATTTAAGACTGAATTATTTATTTGCTTTCATTTAGATTTTTTTAATAAAGGGGTATGCATTTAAAATATAGTTTGATTTCTATTGTTCTTAGTCTGTTTTGATACTGTACCATGGAAATTAACCTAATGATTTTTTTATTATTTGTGTATGTATATGACAGTAAGATTCTGTTTCATTATGATATATTTTTACAATTTTAATTGTAGTGAAAAAGCTTTTCTTTCTTTTCTTCCTTATTTAGTTTGACTCTGCCTTCATATTTAGCAATAGTTCAATTTTTTTCAACAAATTAACATACTGATGTAGTGCATGAACTTGCATGATCTATAACCTGGTATGTATACCATGCTGTCTGAAGTTTGTGGAAACTTGGAACTAATAATGTTTTACTTTTCAATTATTAACAACCAAGAATTTCATGACAATAAAAATTAACAGTGAATTTAAACCAGAATCAATATCAGTTTAAACATTTCAGTAATATTATATTTCAATTTATTAAAATGTCTTCATCCATAAACTTTTATTGAAACAACAAACACAGCTACTCTGCATATATTTTGGGTGTAATGTTCTGGATAATCATGCATGCGACTTTTATAATAAATTAATCTGTGAGGTATTCTTTAAGCCTTTCCTTCCTACTTTCCCTGTGGTATTCCCAGGATAAACTTATTTTCATAAAGAGTGTGAAGTAGATCCTTTTTATAATGAGAAGATTGACAGGATAAATTACATAATGATACTGAATTTGTTTGAGAAAGTAAGAGACTATACAATAACACAATGAAACAATATTTATTTAAACTTGGAAGCACAATCAAAACGTGTGTAAGAATGAAATACTGTACCTTTACTATATGGCTATTTCTGTAAACTCACCTAAAATCAGATATTATCTGACCTACCATTGAAGGGTGCTTCTGTTTATCTTCATACACATGCAGCATTAGAACTATGCTCCCATGAACAGATGAAGTGTTATCTCCAAGGAAATGACAATGAATGAAAGTAGCTGGAACAAAGTGAGTTTAATAGATTTCTGGACCACGTACTATGTGGAAACTGCAAAGACTCTTTTCTAATTTTATGCCATCACCTGACTGAAATGTACACAGTGTGATTTGGATTCTTGGGGATTCTGAAAGAGTAGCAAAAGACACTTTAGACATCTCATCTGTGGAATCTTCTTAACCTCAAGCCCCCCTGTGGGTGATATTTATGTCAGCAGTTCTTTTAGCTTTGGGAGTCTCATCATTGTCCAATAATTTACTCACTCTGCCAATCTTTGCCTACATTCTCACTTTCTGGTGAGACAGCTTCAGTTATCAGATATCATCCGCTATTCTCACTACGATCTTTTCAAGTGGCTTCAACAAGAGATAGTTATATTTCTCTGGCTAGTTTATGTTTGGGAGTCTCATCATATGCCACATCATTGCACTTGTCCTCAGTCCTTCATGTTTTCCTTGCACTGAGGTTGATCCTCAAAGGAAAAACATAGGCAGTTTTTCAGGCTGTACCAGATAGCATTGGCTCTTTTTCCTGAGCTACTGATTGTAATTGTAAGGACATAACCTCTAGATATCAATCGAACAACAATTGAAGGACAGTGCAGTAAATGGCTTTGCAAAATGGATAGAAAAGAATAACAACTATAAATAATATGAAGTCAACATAACTTCTTGACTGCGTGTTGTGTGAAACCTGCACATACATAGAACAAAGAATAATTTCTGAATAAATACTACAATATCACAAGAAGATATTCACTTACCACATCTTGCTACTTTTTTAAAAACATGATTCTGGTTGTATATTACCTGTATGGTAAATATTAATTGGAAAACTGTCTTTTCATTGATCTGTATTAGTGGACCACATGAATATGCTTTGTGACGTTACTATTGAGTAACAAATGAGAGGCACAGGGCTGTAACAAACATGTTTGTGATTGATCATTCTGTTTCATGTCTTTGATATTGAGTTTCGTCATGGTCTTTGAAATGACAAGACTCTGATATTGTTTTAAATTCTGATTGTATTTTATTATTTTTATATCCAGTTATTCATTCACCATTTTGTTTAATTTCACTCAACATATTTACATATTCATCTGTTTGGTCTTCTTCATAAGTTGTTTTGTCTAAAGTAGAATAAAGATTTTTATTTTATTTTGCAAGTGTTTATGTTTTATCCATTCTTCAAATTATTACAGTAAGATTTAGAAACTTCATTTTTGTAGATAAATTCACCTATGAGATAAATATTGTATTAGCTTGGAATATCACAGTTACATTAAGATATTAATTCTTGAATGACCACTTGAGAAAATTAGGTAATACAAGTTTGTTTTTTTGCCATTTATCATCGAATTATTTCTAAAGGGTCTCTGTGATTCCCAGTTCTTTCTGTCTACACAAAGGAGAAAATGCATGTATCTTGTGGAAGTTTGAATTTTATCTTATAAATGTTTTACAAGAGCTTTCTTGCTTATATATATATATTGGTTGTCTTCCTTACTATGACTGCAGTTTTGCTCTAAAAAAAAAAAAAACGATTTTCATATGTGTGTAGTTTTAATATATATGTACATTAACTGAAAGTGTTGTGTTTCAAAATATAATAGTAGTAATTTTTCTTTGAAAACGTTTCACACAATGTAGAGTGCAATGTGGTATATCATCAGTTGACGCTACTTTGAACGTGTTTTGGAATCAACATACAATTCTGAGCATAGTAATAGGTGTATAACCTTTATTAAGGCATTCAGACATGTGGGGACCAATTGAGTTTTCATATACAACTGATGAGACTTCAGTTTTGATACATTTATACATCTTTTCAAATGTAATTTATCCCTTTCAGCTTCTGTTCAACAATGCCATTTTTTACACTGAATGTAAAAATTCTTTTTTTTAAACCTGTTTCAATGTGGCAAAGAAACACATATATGATACTACTGTTCCAGTGTACTAGTAACTTCTGTACCATGCCAGTACACTAAGATGTCTTAGCTAACACAATAGATTTCTGTTCACTTATGGTATCTCATTAAAACACAGTAAGATCAATTTATGATTATGGTGTATTACAGCTAGAAAAAATTTAAGATCATATGTACCATTCCCCTTCCAGTTAGTAAGTTTTTTAATGTATTGGCTAGTGCACTAAACAGTCTTAAACACACAAGTTACAATCTACGTAATTGTCTTTGTATGAGGCTTGAGTTCTGATTCTGCAAGAACTACACCTCCTCATCTTGCCTCACTTGCATAATTTAATTTTTTCACTAACTTGTTCAATGCAATGGATCCATAATCATACACTGTGGGGAAGAGAAACTTGAACAGAACTCAATGGAAAGGCCACTTGAAACTCATGTCGCATTTGTTGTAATCCTAATCAAATTTTTTCCAATGTAATGCCTTTAATTGACACTGTATCCTACCTCAAATTGTCATCATTTATCATAGTGTAAGATACACTGACAGGTCGAAGAATTCTGGGGCTAATTTGTAGTGTTCAAAGGAACCCTGCTGTGACACATAAACAAAGGCAGAGTTATTAGGTATTATATGGCAGTTCATGTTTACTTCATGAAACTAGTAATGGACAAGGATATAGGTCCAGAATCAGTTACTTAACATCTAAGCCACAGTTAGAAGGCTTATATTTTAAACCAACCTGTGCATAGGTAGAGGTTTACAACAGTATCAAAACCTTGATGTGAAGATAGCCACTGTAAATCTTTTATGCAAGATTACACTAGGATCAATTATATATTATATAGCAATTCATATTTTTATGAAATTATCAGGTCATCCCTTAAGTAATGTCTGATTTTAGGGTTAGAAAAAGAGAAAAGATTTAAAATGCTTTTAATGTTATTTAAGAAATAATGTATGTTCCATTATTATTAATTACTTCCTGCCAATGATTCACAAGCCTATGAATGCAATTTCTACAAAATTCTTGGGGTTTGGAAGAAAAGAATGTAGAGAGGGTAGTTCTGACATTTTCATGTATTCCAAGCCCTTTTATTTCAAGATAGTTCTGTAAACTTTGGAATAGATGATAATCATATGGGGCAAGGTCTGGAGAATAAGGAGGATGTGGAAGTTTTTCCCAGTCTAGCTCTTCAATCTTTGCAGATGTAATACTTGCTGTATGGGGCCATGCATTATCCTGGTATAACAAAACACCTTTACGATTGATCAAAGCAGGCCTATTTTCTCTCAGTGCAACGTTCAAGCATTCTAACTGTTGACAATAGAAGTCTGATGTAATCGTTACATTGAGTGGCAGCAACTCAAAGTGGATCACACCAACAATATCCCACCAAATGCTTAACAAGACTTTCCTGGGGTGGAGGTCCATTTTGAGCTGTGCTTTAGCCAGTTTACCTGCACTGAGCCATTGTCTGCAGCACTTAACATTTTTATAATATGTCTATTTTTCATCTCCAGTTACTAACCTGTCCAAAAAGGTGAGTTACATTCACAAGAGTGCAGAAAAGTGCACTGAGTGCTCTAAGGTTGGCTTCTGTCAAATCACGGTGACCCATTTTCCAAATTCTGACACCTTTCCTAGCTGTTGCAGATGATGGTGAACTGTTGAATGGGTTGAATTAAGCTTCTGTGTTAGTTCTTCATTTGTTACAGCACAATCTTCATCAAGTGCAGCCAGCAATAAGTCATGATTCAACTCAACAGGACGACCTGAATGTGGCACATCACTTAAGCTGTAGTCACCTGATCTGAACTTCTGAAGCCACATTCAACATTTTCTTTCATTGAAAGACTCTGCACCATAAACACCTTGAATGTTTCGTGTAGTTTCAGCTACACTTGCTTTTTTCAAACTCATAAAGTATTATATGCCTAATGTGCTCCTCAGACACATCCATCTTCATAAGGGTTTATTTGATTAATGACCTGAAAAAGTGGAGTTGTGTTAGTTTCTTTTATTTTTATGAATATTTTTATACACATCCTTCTACACATTTTAGTAATTAAAGCCTTCTACAAAGACAGAAATTATGATGCATTTTCTGTATTAAATTTCCAGACATTACTTATGGGATGACCTGATAGTAATGGACAAGAATACGAGTCTCCAGCTCCTTATATAAATATATAACATTCATTTATTCCATAAGTGCTAAAAAAAGAGCATTATATATTAAAAAATAAATCTTAATATTTCAATGCTATAAATAATGAGCTAAACATTTTGATTTAAATTATTCAAAGTAACCTGAGCTGAAAACACAACCAGATCATCTTGGTTTGGTTTTCTTTGTATGTAGTCATAATTTAATATTTGTAAGTAGTTTGTATCTCCACATAATTTTAATAGTTATACAAAATATACATTCACAAACTAATGTTCATAAATGTCTGTATGTTACTTACTTATGATACAATTATGTCTATATATAAATTCAATCTGTTTTATTACCTAAAAGTCATAATTATTGAATAAAACTGTTGTGTGATTACTATAACACTTTACTTTTTTAACATCAGTTAATCTGTAGTTCTGTTCCCCATCTTCTTAATTTGCATTAATTTGTATTTACTTTATTTATAGAATCCTTTATTTAAATCTACAATTGGTTAACTGAACCTGTCATAACTTTTTGTTAACCAAAGGGTAGAACTTAAAAATTTTATTATATTTGTTTTAATTTTTAAAGATAATTTAGAACTATTGATCCTATTAAATTTGATAAATTTTGACCAATCAAAAATTAGCAATGGAGGTAATTCAGAATTTGAGTAATTAACTGACTTAGATTTGTTCAAACTTTGAATTGCCTTTATTCCTTACAGGAAACTTTCAGTGGCATAAATGTAAAGCAGGCTGTAAAAATATTCGGTTTGTAGTCAACATTTTTGATTGGGTAGATTCATTGGTTGTTCGATGATTACTAATTCAAAGTTTATTTAGCTTAACTTTTATTATCAAGCATCATAGTGTGCATTATTAGCAAGCTAATTATTTTTTGAAAGGATGGAATTAGATATTTAAATTACTCATTTTAAGTAATTGCATTACCTTTAGACATTTTCACAGTCGTTTAAAAATTGTTATTCAAGTTCCATCTTAGTTGTTTGAAAGTGCTACTCTGTGGTATCTTCTTAAAAAAATATTAATAAATTTGAGACTGAACAGGATTTAAATATACATCATAATTACTTCAGAATGTGTTCAGAGTAATTTAACCATCAGATCTCAAAAATACCATTACTTTCTGGTTTTTTTTTAACTTTTATTATACTCTAGTGGATATTTCATGTTTCATTTTAGCTTAGTTTACAGTCCCATTACTTTCACTTTATTTTGAGTAAGTGCCATGAGGCGAATTAGGGCTATGTTTGCCATACAGATGGGTTTGAGTATTCTTAGCAGAGAAATGCCTGTTAGTTTTAGAACTGTATTTTCTTTGTTATATAATGAAAGTATTCTAATCATCAGTGGAAGCCAAGGTAGACTAAAGTGTAAATAACATAACTGCTCTTTTTTTTCTTTTGTTTAATAATTCTATTTTAGTTTAGTTTTATGTTCTAAGTCTTTATTAACTAATGCTAGACCAACACTTTCCAATTAAAAGTACATGCACACCTCTGGTTGTGTACTGCATTGTATTGTCTGCACAAGAGTAAATAAATATTTGCAATCTGTGTTAGTCTAATTATATGCAGTCCAACTGTTGCATTCATTAAGAAACACATCCACAAACAAGATCTGCAAGCACCCTGTTTTTATTGGCTTGGACTTCTCTTCTTTGTTGGAAATCTTTAAGATACCACAGTCACATCATCTGAGGTTTTGATGAAGTGCTTACAATAACCATTAGACTAAAATATCTTGTTAATGACACAGAGTGTTTGTTTCAAATTTTGGGCATCACAGGTTTTCTCTTCTCTCATTTGGAAGTGTTTAATAATTATCCAAGGTATTATTTTAAATTTGCTAAAGGGCAATGAATATCTTTATATATATTAAATTAAAATATAATCTAGCAAAATTTTAAAATTATTAATTGGTCTTGAATAATGAAGAACAAAATTTACCTTGTATTTTGAGTTATCCTTTTTTAATGGAAAATTTCAGCAATTTAAACAATTATTTTATTAAAGTATTTTAACTCGTACAGATTTACATACATTTATAATTTTGGTAGTATATCCTTGTCTTTCACCCATGTATCTTCACTGAAAATGTCTAAAGTGTTTTTGCTCTCCATTTATCAGTATAATAATCCTAATTACACATCTGTTTCCAATAGGAAAAATAATATATAATTATTTTGCTGTAATCTATTTGAGAGGATATGTTGATTTGAAATTTAAATCTGTTAAATAATTATTTGGGTTGGTTTGGTTTCTTTTGAATTTTGCACAAAGATACATGAGGGTTATCTGCACTAGCTGTTCCCTAATATAGCAGTTTAAGACTAGAAGGAAGGCAGCTAGTCATCACCACTCACTGCCAATTCTTAGACTACACTTACTAACGAATAATGGGATTGACCATCATATTATAATGTCCCCACAGCTGAATAGCCAAGCATGTTTGGTGTGACGGGGATTCAAACCTGCAACCCTAAGATTATGAGTTGAGTGTCTTAACCAGCTGGCCATGCCGGGCCAATTTGGGAAAAGAGGAATAAACGCTGTCAATGAAAAACAATTTCCAGATCACTTTTCTGAATCACAGTTTCTACTTGTGGATTTATAAAAAAAAAACTGCATTTAGTTAGTTTCAAATATGTTTCCAGGTGTGACTGCAGTCAGAAGAAAAATTAATGATGATTACCATTAGTAACTGCAGCTCATCAAACTTTATATAATTACTGCAAAATTCAGATATTTTGTTAAATACAAAATACCATATAGCATGAATGTTTAAACACTGCAAGAAAAATATGTTTTATTTCATTCATAGTAAAAACAAAAGAAGACGATTTAACTAACACATTACTTATCTCAGATGCAATAGCTCTTGCATATATATACATTTAAGTATACTAGGAAATAAAATAAGATCACACTTTTAACTCAATTTTCAGTTTCATTAAAAACCTTAAACATGAAAGATAAAATTGCTGTTGCAACATACCAGGTTATTCATTTGAATTAACTTCCAAAATCCGTTTAGGTCAGGTAAGCTACACATTTTGGTGTCAACATCTGGCACTGATGCAAAACTGCATACACAACATACCCAGCAATCAACTGTATCTGACAAGCTAATTGCTTTTATACACTGATGCAGTGGACAATATGTATCTTGCAGTCAATAATGTTTTATAACAAACATATCGTTTACAATTACAATAATGTGTAACTGAAAAACACATCCTGCTAAGCATCAGTGATGTCTAACACTATGTGTCATTTATAAAAACACTAATGTGTGATTGTCTTACATAACATATTTGATGATTAAGAGTATCTGATCTTTTTATCCCACACCTAAATAAAAATGTGGTTAAAATGATGAGCAAGTTACCAACATTTAATGAAAAAGGCAAGCCTCAATTATAAGGAAATATTTTATAATAGATAGAATTTTAGAAAAAAAAAACTGGATTTATATACTGCTTAATTTTTAAGCAAATTTTATTAACTTTTTTGAAGTTAGATTTTCACAAAAGTTTATACTTAAATACTTTTTACAAGTATCTTTATCGCCTTCTTCAACAATATTCTCCTGGAAGTTATTTATCTTTAAACTAAATTACTTTGAGGTTATTAATGCAGAGGGTTTTTCCTGTTTCTTTGTTGGAAATACTAGCTCACTTCTTTCATGTCACAATAACAGAATTAGGCGTTTTTTTACTTTCTGAATTATCACCAGGTTTTGAGTTATTCTTGAAACTAGCATTAGTAGGAAGGGAAACTGTGTACTTTTTCTTGTAAATCCCAGACCTAGTGACAAGCGTTGATAGAGAATCACAAATGTTTGACATAGGCTTAGAAGAAGAGGAATGGATAACACTGCTAGCAGAAGAAGAAAGTTGATAAACTGATACATTTTCTGGGGAAGAATTACTTGAACTCAATGAATTAGAACGACTACAACCCCTAAGTCGAATCACGCAATGTTCTTTGGTCTTTTCTGGGGTATGTAATGCTGGTACAGGTTTTGTGTTATCAAATATTTGTATCTCATCCCACAATTCTACATCAGAATTTGTCTGTTTACTATCTTCCAACTTCTTTGGAGTTTTTTCTGGTTCTTCTATTTTAGTTAGTACTGTCTGAACTACAGGTGTATTAATTGGAAGATCAATAATTAGTTTTTCTAATACATCTTGAGTACTGTTTGGTTTACTGTGCATTCGTTGTATATGAATACGACAATCAGACTTGGTATAAGACTGATAAGAACACAATTTACACTTAAAGCGTCGCACACCAGCATGCACTGCCACATGACGCTTTAAGTTTGAGACGGAGGAAAACTGCCTGTGACATTTTTTACAAAACACATTTTTGATATCTATAAACTTTTGTGCATTTTGAAAAGATTCATTATTTACTTGTATCATTTTTGATGGGCTTTTTTTATCATGCTTCCAACCCCGTCTAAACAGAGTTTGGCTATTTACAAAATCTTCAGGCACTTTTTTCTCTGCTACCCGCTTAGGTCGAGAAATAACATTTGGTGTAACACTTACTCCAGTTGAAGGTTTAAGTTGTTGCTCTATTTTGTTTCCTACTGAATGAAATTGATTACCACAGTAAAGTTCATGAGAAAGCTGTGATGATTTACGCATAAATTTTCTCCCACACTTGTGGCATGTATGCAACTGTAATTTATTGTTAATATTATTAGTGTTTTCTGAAGATTCAATCTCTTTTCTTTTCTTACCATCTTGAAAATTTGTATTTCTAGTTTCTTCATAAGAATAGCACTTTACTTGCTTTTTCAGCTCTTTTAACTGTGCTTTGGTTTTCTGATGATTGTGGGTTAAATGACGTGTTAATCCCCAGATCTGAACAAAAGTTGAATTACAGAACATGCAAGGATATACTATTCGTTTTTCAGCATGAATCCTGGTCATATGGTAGTAAAGGGTGCTTACAGAGGCATAATGTGTTTCACATCTTAAACAAGTCAGCGTTTGGACATTGCAGTCTGTACGGTTTGCTAGTTGTTTAGCTCTACTTGATGAAGGTGTTTGGGATACAAAAGATTCAACAGGTTTTTCTTCTTTTGTTATGCTTTCATGTGGCAAGATATCTGGAATAACAATTGTGTCCTCTTCTTTAATTGGCAATTCTCTTCCTTCTGAAATCTTTTCCAGTTTTTCAGAGCTTTTATTATCTGTTGTTTCAAGTGGTTTGATTGTTTGCATGACTGCATTGGAATTTCCAAAAATTGGTTGTAAGTAAATAGGTGATTTTGTTATTGGCAACTCCTGCTCCTTACTAGTATGCTCTTGGTGACTGATTGTATGCTCCTTAACTGGATCTGGACACAATACTTCTCTGATACTCTTGGGAGCTTCCTTATTGGGCGTGTAAATTTTTGGAACAGAATGTTGTATTATAGGTTCTACACATGTGTCTATGACTTGGTCATTGGAATCTTTATCTTCAGTTTTGGAAGCCACATCTGAGTAATTTTTATTTTCTTCCTCTTTTGGACTTTCTGGCTGAACTGTTATCACTTCTTCTGGAGGGTTCTCAAACAAAAGAACCATTGATTCACAGAGATGTTTCTTGCAGTAAAATCGTTTGTGAGCCAAAAGGTTTGCTAGACTTCGAAACATGTTTCGACAAACTTTGCACTCATAAATAATTCTACATTCATTTAAAATTATGTCTCTTACTTCACGCTGTACCACTCTGCAAACAGTGCAAAATCTGTCGAATATCCTTAGTTCCTAGGTTTAAGGGAGTCTGAAGAAGAGAATGATCCAGTTCTTCAAAGTTTGATGAAGTGTTATTATTTGTACTTTCCTGAGTATTATTTTTAATCAGATTCTTCCCCTGCACTTTCTTCTCCATACTTATCCTTCAACAGCTGTAAAATAAATAAATAAATCTGCTCAAATAAAGTCACTTTTTGTATTTTACTGTTAAAACTAGATAAAAATGTATTCTAAATGGCAAAATATGCTTACATTAACATAATATATTGTGTATTAGGACTTCTAAAATCTGCTTTAATCAGGGACCGAGAAAGTAGAATCTTCTTTTCAAACTAGTATTCTGAGATTGATGCTCTTATCCTGTGTGCTACTGTAGCAAAGGTTCCCCATCCTGACCATTACAGCCAACATAAGTTCACATTTTCCTAACCTGAACCTGAAAACATGTTTCCGATAGATACTTACCTCTCTTACAAATTTTCAATTACTGCTGCCCTCTATTGGCACAGATTTTCAATGCTTGCCACTAGCCTTCAATCTCCTGTTTCTGCATATCCATGCATAAATGATAATGTGGCAAATCTCCACCAACTGGAGAGTGACACAATCTATTGTAACCAGCACTCTCTCCACAATTGCATTCATTAATCATTTTAAGATTGGTCAGAACACCTACACCAAATATTACTAGAACTTGGAAGGCTGGGTGGAAGACGTTAATGGATGTAAATATCTATCGGAAATAAAATTCTGATAAGATATCACCTTTCACTAGAATCCAACATTGAACTGGTGGAAGGCTGGTGAAAAAATGATCTTCCTTTAGAAAGTGCCCAAGGAGAAAAAATGAGATGGGAAATCTGATCCAGATATATTCATTGTCCTTTTATGACTATGTTGTGAGCATAAAAGGCAGAAAACAATGAAGGAATTGCATAACACTTATTAACATTCCCTATCTTCTCATTATAACGTTCAAAAAAGATACCCAAAGGAAAACTGTCCAAAATTATAACGATTTTGAATGCTTAAAAAACTATTAGATGAGAATCACTACTAAAATTGTACTGATAAGCTACAAAGAAAGACTTACAAGTTTTAAAGCAAAAAGAATTAGAAAATATTTCTTTAAGTTTTCAAAACTATAAGAAGTTTCTAACCAAAGTTACTACTTTTCCAGCTAGATTGACAAATAGTTTGACAGGCTGAGGCCTAGAGCTTTTTACAAATTACAGGACGTTATTATGTAACAATACTCACTTAAAGCAGTGAGAAAAATGTAAAAGGTTTGAGTAACATGACATCAATTCACAACAACTGAACTACACAACAAATACTTTGTAAACACTTACATAAGCAAACTGGCCATAATTATCGCTTCTAAAAATAACTTACTTTAATGCTTAAGCAAAATAAACCAAGTAATAGTCTTGTATTAACCTTAAAATGAACAGTCATGTATATATGATAAGTCCCTCTTCAAAATGAATATTTACATATTTTTTACACTGTATACAAAGTCTCTTTTAAATTCATACACAAAATCTACTCATACAGTCTGCATTAACATATGCAGTCACCTAGATGGTTTCTGGTTGATATGTTGTAGGGTTGATAACTGTAAGCACATAGCAGTTCTCCTTGTCAGAAACAAGTTCTAGTGATCCAGTCAAGCCCAAAGATACTCTGCTAAATGGCTTTTCTTCTCAACAAAGGCTCCATTACTACCTTCCCCCTAAGTATTTTTCTTTTGCAGATGTTACATGACCTGCAGAATTTGGTCATATCTCTGCTGACTCTGGCCAGTAGAAGTTGTTGGTAATTCTACCTACTGTTTTCCTTCTTCCAAACATCCTCCCATAATTGACTCAAAAGCCAGCTTCATCACTTGAGTTCTGTATTTTGTTGGCATTATGATCTGTTTAATGTTTAACTTAGCCAGTATAACCAGCTCAATAGATCCAGTAAAGCACTCCCTTGTGGTTTTCTGCTGTGTAAGTCCCTTTCCCTTTTTGTCTTATGCTAGAATTTTTCACAGACACTGTCCCAAAGTTTCTGCAGTGAAGGGTCTTTTGTCTGTGCTTTCATCAGTTCCCATAAAGATATATTTTGGATGTCATCTTTTGAAAGTCACAGGAGCCTCAAGTCTTGCTTCCTCCTCTTTTCCCGAGCTCTTGTGGTGACTGCAGATACCTCATCAGCCTCCTTTCTATATGGCATACTGCTAATCACCAAGTCATAGATTGGTGCCTTCATAAACATGGCCTCCATGTAATATGGAGTGTCCATCTTCATTCTTGCTGTAGGAAACTTTCTCCCTGTCACATAAATCAGCATAAAAAAATTGTACCTTGGCCACAATCTAGCCATCAGATACTAGACTAGTTCCCACTTCTGCATTACTGCACCATATCTCATAGAACTTTCACTTTCTTGTTTCCATCATGGCCTTCACCGACTGGCATCTTGTGACTTGTTGACACCTCTTGATGTTTGTCACATGCTATAATCACCACTGGCACTGTTAGTTCACTTGCTAACTCAGGCTTGCCATCAATCATGCAATGTTTAATCATGGTGATAGCACTTCCTTCTTGTGGTGAGATGAGTTATTTTGATTCTGTTTCTTTTGGCAGCACCATCCATAATGACAGTCACTCATTTCTTGTTTCTTGCCAACATTATCATTTTTTCTACATATTGCTCCAGCTGTTTTATGTTGAGATTTCTGCATTTGCTTGTTGGTGACAGACTTGCACTCACTTGCAATGTTCCCATTTTAAAATAAACATAACACCTCTTCTGTCTTTTGACTTCTTGTCACTTACAGTGGCATTCTGCTTTTGGTTAGCCATCACTGATTCTCTCTTTAACTAGTTATTCTGGGACTTGCCAGTGATATTTCCCTCATGGGCTTCCACACAATGTCCTGCCAGCTTGAGCATCTGGTCTACATCTTTTGGTGCTCTTTTCTTTAGGATGGACATGTCAGTTGAGCATGTGATCATGAACTGTACACATATTAAGTAGATCTACCAGTCCTTCAAAACTATTTTCACACTTGGCCATGTCAGTTCATCTTATCAAGTATCTCTGTATATGTGCCTCAAAGTGAAATACAGTTTCTCCAGTATAATATGATGTTTCTGAACTTCTGAAAAAAACAACTTCCTTGATAAGTTCATAATGTTTCAAAAAGGCCACTTTCAACTTTTCATAGTCAATTGCATTTTCTTGTATCATGCCTGAATAAATTTATGAGTCTTTTCCTGCAAGAAGGGAGCTGAAATAGTCTCCCCAATCAATTTTGTCACAGTTTTCACTTTAGGCAAATATTTCATATCTCTCCAGGAAAGCATCCATGTGATCTTCCTGTTCATCAAATGTGGGCAGCTTGTGTCAACTGGCTCTGAACTATTTATCATTCTTGGGTCCTTCTTTCTATTGGATAAGCTTGGCAATTTCAATTTGTGCTATTATTCTATTTCCAGTCTTTCTTTCTCTCTCCTCCCTCTGTTAGATCGCTATCTTTTAGCCTAAGCTGCTCACCTCTCTCTATCCATTTATCAAAAGCATTCAACATGGTTACATAGCATGATTATGTTTTCAACATAACTACATTTGTGCTTATATAGGTCTATTTCTGTTGTTGATCACATCTTCTTCTACCACCATTTACCACTGTATAATGCTGGCTGGCTCGTCAAATGTCAGGTTTTATGCAACCAGATTCATTACTGTAGGTATATGTGACCTGTTGGCAATAAATTTCAACAACAAAAGGACAGCATGCAATTTACTTGTTTAAAATGATATACATCCAAAACAAGTCAAATGTATATAGAAAAATTTGTTACACTGTTGGTTGTTACAGTTATGTCCACAGTTTTAAATAACTGTCTAGTTTTTACCAAAGTCCACACAGACGAGTTCAATTACTTTAGAACATCCTTTAACAAAACAAATTATTCTCCCTTACTTTGTTATTACAATATAAGCTCTTAAACTTGCTTGAGAGATTGCCTGTTACAGCTGAACTGATATATACAACCTAACTTTACCTTCACTACCTTTCTTTTCTTCTAACTTGGTTGCCTATATATATTGCCTGACTGAGTAACAATACTCAATCAAAGAAATGAGAAAAGTTTTGAAGGTTCGAGTAACATGATGTCAATTCACAACAACTGAACTACACAACAAATGATCTGTAAATAGTTACAGTAAGTAAACTAGCCAAAAGTATCACTTCTAAAAATAACTTACTTTAATGCTCACACAATATAAAGTAAATAACACTGTCATATTAAACTTAGATGGAACAATCTATACACTGCTTTTGTAAATAAAAGTACAGATGTAGAACTGGTTATCTTAATTTTCAGAAAACATTTGACAAGGCTTGTTAAAATTATTACCTCTGTAAGTGTGAAGGACAAGCTGGCTCATCAGATAGAAAAGTTGCTGGATAGAAGAAAGCAGAGAGTCATTATAAATGTAGTTAATTAAAACTGGATAAATGTCACGAGTGGGATACCTCGGCACTCAGTGTAAGGACTTTTACAATTTACATCAGTGATATAGAAGAAGGAATGATCATTAACTTACATAAATTTGCCGATAATATTAAAGTTTTTGGTGTTGCTTGTTGAGAAAAAGATGCTGCTGCTTTACAAAATTATTCAGATTATTTGTTGAGTTTAATGAATAAATTGCAAATGGCTTTTAATTATAATCAATGCAAAGTAATATATACGAGATATCATAATTTGAATTGTAAATATAATTTTTATAGAAATACAGTTAAGTGTTATGGAAAAAAAAAAGATATTGGAATTTTGGTTTCAGTAAGTATGCTGTTACCAATAGTTTGAAGAACTGTATTGTCTTGAGCTTCTTGCCTCGTGCAGGAAATTGAATTATTAGAAAGAGTTCAGAGAAAGGCTATGAGGATGCTACCTAAAATGGAAAGGTTGTCATATGATCTCTGAAATTGCTCCTTTGTAAAAAGATGAGTTAAAAGGGATCTAATTTGAGGTGTTTAAGATTGTTAAGGGAATTGACAGTGTCAAGACATCATCTTTTAGAGTATTTAATGGTGAGAAAGGTAGGACTAACAGAAACAAATATAAATGTTTGCAGTGTAGAAGGCCATTTCAGCTAAAACAGTTTTATTTTTCTCACTGGGTGGTTGCTGTTTGAAATGGGTTGCCTTCAATTAAGTATAATGGATGCAGTGAATTTAATGGCTGGCTTTGAATGTTTATTTTTATTTCAAAGTTTAGTAAATAGGATGACTTGGATGAGCCAATGAGACCTTAGTCATTCTGTGTATATTATCATTCAGAGTATACATTTAAATATGTAATTTCATGCAAAGCTACTCAAAGGCTATCTTTGCTAGCCATATCTAATTTTGTAGTGATAGACTTGAGTGAGAGTAGCTAGTCAAAATCTCTCAACTCCAACTCTAGTAAAGAACAGTAGGATTGACTATTACATTATAAAATCTAATGGCTGAAAGGGGAAACATGATTGATTAGGGTATTCAAACCAGGAACTTACAGATTGCAAGTATAGTGTCCTAATCATCAAGACATGCCAGTCTTCATGAGATTACAGAAAAGCTTGTTTATTTGTATATAAAGTAAATTTATCATTACTTAAACAACATACACGAGTACAAAAATTCATAGTAATATTTTTAATTCAATTTTATATTTCTAAATAAACAAACAGAATACTTGCTATTTGTCTGGAATATTGGACATATAACCATGGCCTTTTTTTTAACATGTTAATATTCTTGTTGTGAAGGGTCTTACCACAGTCATATATAAAGCTATAATAACAAGTTTGTTTAAAAATTCCTATAACCAAAACAAAATATTTTATCTCTTATTTACACTTCTAACATACACTCAGAGGATTGCTTTAAGGCTTATCAAATGTTACCTAAATCTCTCTAAATTAACAACACACAGGTCTTTCCTACACGTCCTTTTAAACTTCCATGTTGCAAGTGTGTAATTTTTGCACTACTTAATAATAAAACTTAATTTCCACTATCTAGCCCATTCAATAAGATTATCAAGGTAGTTCGGAATAAGAGACACTTTTTCAATAAAATTCACTCTTTCTAGTTCTGTATTATCAAAACAGCAAGTTTAGAAATAGCACTATACAAAAAGCTACCAAATTTGTAACACAAAAACAATAAAGGTTCCACAATATAATCTGAGAAATCTCATCTTTCACTTTTTCCTTGTTGCAAAAATCCTTCCTCATCCTCACTCTTTCATTTCTACCACAAAGTTAATTATCAATCTAATCTGGCATCTAGTTTATCTATTAAAGATTTATAAGAACCTACCAAAGACTTTCTGAAAATCAAAGTATACAACATCAAAGTAGACAGAGACCTTACAAAAGGTACACGTAAGTAGATTGCTAAGAGACATTAATGAAATGCTAACCTTCCAAATTATTTTCTAAAAAAAATGCTGATAACAGATTCCAATATTTGGTTAACAACAGAAGTCAATCAAATTAGCCTACATGTATTTTTTTAGAGTTCTGGCCTCCTCCCTAAACCCTTTGACTTAAAATACAAAAGAGGAATCACATTTGAAATTTTCAAAATTTTTAGAAATATTATTGATGTAAAGACATTATAAAAAATAACAAGCTTATATTAAAGATTTCTTATGTTCATTGCAAATATTAGAATAAATCTCTTTATGATCAGAAGTTATGCTTTTTAAAAGTTATTCAAACTTTAAAAAGTATATTTAGAAACAAAATTTAAGTAAAAATTATTCCCATCTTTACAAACAAAACTAGGAAGCTTGGAAATATTATCACAATTAGTAAAACAATTACGAAGAAATATTTTTAGTAACAAGGTTCACTTTAAAACATCTATTTCCAAAGTTAACACGGATATAAAAACTCTTCAAATTAAATTTTGGGCTAACATTCTTTTAGTTTTAACTCAATTTTTCTTGACTTATTTTTCTTTGTTTCTAGAAATCTTAGCACCTTCTGTTCTACAAGTGAATTTAATGTTCATGTAAGATCAACATTTTTATTTACTAATAGAAGAAATACAATTATCTACATAAACTTATCAAATGTTTTTTTGTTCCAAACACAAAAACTTGGTAGCAATATGTTCCTTTTCATACAGCAAAAACATCCAAACTAAATAGAAACATTGGGGGAATAATTCAGAGCATTAATTGTGACTTTAAACTAAAAACTTACCAAAGTATTTCAAAATCTAACAGGCCTACCTCTTACTTTATATAATAAAGTAAGTGAAAACTTTTAGTTTTATTTATATGAGTAGTCATGAAATGTATTAATTAATATAACATTAATGAAATTCACTCCAAAATTTTCAAATGGGTATAACAACAGTCAACATTTTCTTTCTTTAAATGCAAAATATATTCACATTAGTATCATTATTCATATCACCAGCCCTTTTTTAAATTATATCAGTTAATTTAACCCCATATAATAAAAAATGTTTTCTATTTCTAGACTGCAAAACTCTTAAGTGGATATTTTATGTAAAGAATATAACAACCATGGACTATTCTGGAAACCTCTTGATAAACACTTCAAGCTTTACCTAAAATGTTAATAAATTTTAGTCTCATGCTGCACTTTATGTTTTAATTTAAATTTAACACTTTGCAAAATATTTGCTTCATTCTGAATAATATGAGCTTATAATTAACGAAACTATATATATTTAAACATATACAACTGATCATAGTGGAAAAAGATTAACAGTAAGGTATCTATCAAAAATAAGACATATATATGATAAAAGTTTATTTTGAAATACCCATCAACTCATAACTTACAGTCTTCTTTCTTTTTTCTTCTTAAATTTTACCTTCCAAATAAAATATTAAACAACTACAGTTTAATTCATATTAGTTTTGAAAAAAACTTAATCCATTGGCTATGTATACGAGATATTTAGTTTATTAATAAATTACACCACTGAATTTTAAGTAAAAGACAAAACCTGGCCAGAAAGTAGAAGACTAGATAACCTGCATTTAATTCAAAAGATATTATGTTAATGATAGCAAAGATTTCATTATCACATTTAAGTGCAACACAGATTATTAATAACATAAAACTAACAAAGTAACGTTAATTGTTTTTTAAACGCACACAGCTTTTCTTGGTCGAGGGCTATGAATGTGGTATTTAACTTACAACACAAGTGACTTATCGCGTACAACGGTGTGCACAATCATGGCCGTGTCTAGAGCCCATTCGGAGCGAAGTAGAACACCCACAGATTAGTAGTTGAATCTCCATAGAAAAACTTCAGAAAAAGCACACAAAATTAAGATGAAGTTTCTTAAAGTATTTTTATAAATATTATCATAGGAAGAAAGACTACTTATGTTAATTTGTCATTATCAAGTACACCTATAAAACCTTCGCCTTGTGCCGTGCATTACCACGATGAATTTTTAACTCGTGTTATGCAACGAACACTGAGCAAAATCTGTAAATGTTAGGCTTATTCAAATTATCTGGAGTTTATGCTTTACCCACTCTTCATAACGGTAAAAATAAAACTAGCAGCGAACAGCGTAAGACTTCTGATTTCGGAAATATATTAAAAAAAACGTACCGTTCCAGAAAACAACGAACAGGATCGACACAGTCCAATACAAGATATGAGCCACGAAACGCGTACGATTAAGACCCTAAAGAAAAAGAAAGTTTCTTCGAACCTAATCACAAAACATATCAATAGATGGCAATAGCATCTAACACACGTAATATTACGCATTCGACAACTTTATACCATTATTTGTTCTTATTGTGGGCTTGTCTTTAAATCTGAGTACTTTATTTATTCACTTTTTACAATTACTCACGTAATTATCTTAATCCATACCTTTAAAATAAAAAGAAGAAACTTCATAAAACATTATTTCTCTGAATAATATTACTATACTTAAAAATAACGTAATCTTTACATGAAAAGTTTGTTTTTAAACGTTCTCTCTATATATATTTCTAAATATTATTTAAGAAAATACTATGTACTCTTATAATTGGAGAAACGCTAGACCAACTGTTACAAAATATTGCATGTGTCATTAGGGCTCTTGAAGGTATAACACAGAGGACGGTTTTCACGTCTCACCCCCCTCCGAGCCCCATTGTCTCAAATTTAAGTAGTGTCTGCTTATAATGGGTAAACCGTGGGACCAGTTTTCATTAAGCCTGGTATATACGATTAGCCATTCCGATGAATGGGATGATGTTATTGATAATTAGATATAATCTAACTATGTCATCTCTGGGGCCACCCATGTCTTTCTCGTGCATTGAACGTGTACGTCAACTGGTATATATATATTCATATTTTCTCTCCAAATTTCCATTAAAGGTACATAACATGAAGCTATCGGTCTTGAAATGTTATATATATATATATTGTATACTTCTATTAAGGGCCTGGTATGGCCTAGCGCGTTAAGGCGTACGCTTCATAATCTGAGGGTCGCGGGTTCGCGCCCGAGTCGCGCCAAACATGCTCACCCTCCCAGCCGTGGGGGCGTTATAATGTAATGGTCAATCCCATTATTCGTTGGTAAAAGAGTAGCCCAAGAGTTGGCGGTGGGTGGTGATGACTAGCTTTCTTTCCTCTAGTCTTACACCACTAAATTAGGGACGGCTAGCACAGATAGCCCTCGAGTAGCTTTGTGCGAAATTCAAAAACAAACAAACAATGCTTCTATTAACAAATGCGCTCTTTCATTATTCTCTCTAAATACTCATTATGCTATATAATAGCAAGAAACAGAATTTGTTAATATACAACTTTGTTTTTCTTTTGCTGTCAATGTATAATAAGGACTGAATGCAGATACAGTGTTTCCCTTAATTACGAGAAACCCACCTGAAATAAATATGTATCTCAGAACGGCTGGTTTTGGTATTAACACATGTGCATATACACTAACTTTGTTTCAGACAAAACAGATGAACATGGGATATTAGAAGATATGAATACACTTTTCGAACAGTTAAATATAAAAGAAATGTCAGTAACTGTTCAGTTCAATTACCAATAGAGCTAATTAATGTAAGCGTTGTCCCGCTAAAATATAAAACTAAGCAAATTAATACTAATTTGTTATGTAATAACTGATTATTTCTATTTTACTACTTTTCATTACCTCTGTTTACATATATAAATGTACTTTTTCGCTTACAGTTTTTGGGAATACATCTCGATCATGAATAGAATGTTGTAATTACGCACAGAGGTTTGTATCCTGCACAAGCAAATTGGATTTCACTGCTCAGGACTGTTAATTAACTGCAGTTCTTAATTTTACATTATGTATAAGAAGATTCAAGTAAATTGTTCTTTTATTTTTCAATAACAGAATAGAACAATGGAAAATAGACTTAAGTGTTGCCATGCCCTTTTTTGTGTGTGACTATGTAAACAATAAACCCCTGCTAACGTAATTGTTGTCTTTAGATAGGCAGGCAAGGTCACACTTTGAAATGTGGTAGATCTATATATAATTCTTTTCAGAATGAAATAACGAAACTGTGGTTTGGAATGTTTTTCGTTCTGCTAAGTATTTGGTCTGTTAATACTTAAGGTAAATTTGATATACTGGATTTCGAGAATTCGGTACTTATCTACAGAGTCATAACACGTTAAATCAGCAAGTGTCCAAACATAAACATAGATAACGAATTGTTAATACGTTTTGGCCTGAATGGTTTGTCGTAAACGTATGGTAATGAAGTTTCAATTGTTTCTCACACAATTGTTTCTTACGTCTCTATTCTTAATCAAAATATTCTTCGTGTGAAAATTTGACGAAACGTGCGTAAACCGTTCAACTCTGTCTGCCTGTCTAAATTTTATAAATTATGTCTGTCGATCGCAACCCGCATTCAACGTATTGTCATGACATCCAGGATCTGAATAGACATTGGTATTAGGTCAAAGTCAAAGACAGGACCGTCGAGAAATGGGACAATTACTTTGGGGCACAGATACAGTCGCGGGAATCACCGAGAATGTACTGACAGATCCACTGGAAAGTGGTACAGGAAATTGCACTGAAAGTAAAGAACTGCTAGGAATACTTGTCTTTTCCTTAATCTAAAACTTATACTGACCTTTGACGTGTTACTCAAAGTTACGAGTATCCACACTAAGTTGTTGAGTTGATATCAGACACAGTACGACCAGAATAATTGTTTTCTTTACCAAGTGCGAATATCTGTGCTCTGGTCGCTGTTTCCTCTGCTTAGAAGTTTATTACACTATAATAACATTACTTAGAATTGTCTTATAGTAACAGGTGTGAGATCTCTCCTGAGATCCCTGGGCATCAGGAATTACTGTAAATTTAGTAAGGTATTGTGTTATTGAGAAGTAAAACTAACTTGTGCCTAGTTACCATTTTCTTGGCAGCGTTTAATTTACTAACACTGTAAACATACCCCAGGATTCTCTTTAGAAGTAATCCAAAAGTGGAGAAGTTACTTCATCTTATCGTTCTAGATAAATAATTATTTATATATTATTATTAATATGCAATGTAAAAATTTAATAAGTTTGAATTTGTATTTATGGTTCTTATAACAAAAAAAAGGGAGATCAGTGCATTATAAGAAGTGATTTAAATTAAGAAAAGGTTTTGAGATTGGTATATATATATATATATAAGGGCTATTCTGTATAGACATTCAGTGTAATAACAGTTAAGACTCAATACAAGTTATATTACCTTTTTTAATCCTGTAACAGAGTTTAAGGCATATTTTAGCAGGAATTCTTTCAATGGCTAGAAGAAATACATTCTTGTAAGTTTGTTAGAATTTGTGGGCCAAAGCACTAACCAGAGGTATTGCTAAGCTTTGGCACACAGGGCCCCTGCTCTGATCCTGTGTGACAGTGACCTGAATCTCCAGTTGGTGTCATAAAAGATCAGAATAGAAAACCTTGAGTGATATCATACTGAAATACTAAACATTTTCATGCTTATAGGCCTAAGTTTTTTAAGCACCTACCAATGTCTAGCACTAATTGACAAACTTTAAATATATATTCACAACCCAGATCTTCATAAAGTAACTGTCGTCAGTAACATCTGTAAAAAGTACAAAATATAGTTTTAAAACATTACTATTTCTCCTAAAATGGCAATGAACCATTTTTATTAAATCGCTTGTTTTTTTTCATCTAAAGTCACTGAACCAAACATATTTTATGTCTTATTTCACAATTTTTTAAATTTAAATAATGCATCAAATCAAGCAGCTATGTTACATATCATGAATCTGGCATAGCCTAGTAGTTAGCATGTTTGGACTGTAAATCTGAGGGTTCAGAGTTCACATTTATTTCCCTCAAAATAAGTTTTGCCATTTGGTGCTGTGAGTTGAGTGCACAATAAGAGTTAAATCACACTGTTTAATCACATAAGAGTCTGGATGATAACTCCTGGCATTTGACTTTAACTAATGATTTTTCATTGTTTTAACATTATTTTTGTACTTTGATTTAAGTGGTAGTTTTAGTAGGATTGAATGGGAAGATGATGTTCAACATGTAATTTTTGTTTACACTTGATTTTGGAGTTATTTTTTAATTTGCATGTAACTTTTGTTTATTTTAATTTATATTAAGTGTTATTTTCACTTAAGGTTAAGAAGTTTCAGATTAACTTACAAGGGGAAACACTAAACTGGTGAGATAATTTATGTTTCTTCACACATCTGTTAGAAGTTTCACTCCAATCGTAACACAACTGCCCTTAAGTTTTGTTTTACATTTGTTAAATAAAGATTATAAATTGTGTACCATTCACTCCAATACTTAAAAATCTCTGAATGTCCGGCTAGTGAGTCCTAACTGAATACTCGAAGGAGATTTATATACCAGAAAATAACACTTCACCATAAGACAGTAGAAACTAAAGAAAATATTAATTAAAGAATTTTTCTGTTTACTGACAGCTCTCCAAACTTTTATTTGTGAATATACCATTAAAGTTATCTCAAATATTTCACAATAGGCATTAAAAATGACAGACAGAAGTTGTCTAATCATTGTAACATTTTATTTTTATTCACTGAAACCATCTGAAATTATTAAGATTGACACAATGATTAATTATCATTATTTTTAAATAAAGTGTAAGGTAAGCAAACACAATATAGACACACACACACATCTCTTGATTTTATGAAAGATCTCAAAAATACCACTTTGTTTGGAACTGTTACTGCATAAACTAGATTTGTGCCCCATATTTATTTTATTAAAGATATCAATTGAAAACAAGAACTATAAGCATATAATATTATAACTACCTGTTATCTTTAATTAAATGGTTAAAACACCATTTGAAATTTTGCAGAAGTACAAATTTAATTTTGCTGGTTTAATATGTGATGATTTTCTGCCATTTTCTTTAGATTATCAATATTAAGTTAATTTGCAAAACAAAAGTAATTACCAGAAATCTCAGTTTATTTATGGATTAAAATAAAAGTTCATACAAACCACTTCTGACTGTTACAAATATTACAAAAGTGAAATTATTATTATCAAATGTTTATATACTGACTGCTTTATTAAAACTGTCTGGATATTTAATACATAACTAAAACATGTTTAGAGTAACAAGACATTTACCTATGGAAGGCAAGAAAGTCATGTGACTACTTAGTAATAAGCTGCAAATAAACGTAATGATAACGATGAGATCTACAGTTAGTGATATGTAATTATAATTATATAATTATCATAAATCAAACTATTTCAATATAAAAATGTATACTTTCATAAATAAGTTTTATTCACATGTTCTTGTAAACATTTTAATACGGGTTTAGGTTTTAGTTACGAGTGCTGGAACAGTAGTAAAATAGATGTGGTCAACTTTGAACTGTATCAACATTGCTTTAGCCTGGGGCTTGAGGTGTAGGATTTGTGAATATTTATACACTAAATATTTCAAAGTTGTATATATTAAATGAAAAACCAGTTACATCATCAATATTAAACCACATAGTATATTACTATAATAATAGAAATAATTACAATTTAGAACAAAATCCAGAATTAGGAAAGAAAATTAATTTGTAAGATTGTAAGAAGGAACAGTATCAAGTAGTTCTAAAAATGAACACTAAATCACAAACAATAATCCATATGTGTTATACACTTGACCACTTTTAATAATAAAAATGTCTGACATATCTCCACACATTCTCATGTATTATAAGAAAATGTTACTTTTATTTCCTTGCCAACCTGCATGAATGATTACACACCACAACAATAAGAAAATTGCCATTTGTTTTAAATAATCATATAAATACTTACTATTCATAGATGACCTTAGTGGTTGCCTTTAATTGCCACTGAGGATCTTTGCGTTGATTTCTTAAAATAAAAGATGACTAATTTTATATAAAGTAAGAAGAGGATGAACTAAAATTTTAAAAACACATCTGAACTAAGTGATAGGAGGAAAACTACACAAGTGATAAGTAGAAAATCATATCTAAAAATAAAATGAAAACTGCTACATCATATCTCTCCTCACTGTTAGAAATTACAGTGGTGATATCAATCACTTTGTACAAAGTTTCTCAATTTTCCACCTACTAATGAACTACACAACCTATTATTTGGACACAGTTATGCAAATAAACCTGTAATAAATTATTGCTCCTAAATGTACCAAATTTAACACTTGCACTTTATGACAATCTAAATCATAATTTTCCTATTAAATTTAAATGCAAGAATCATGTATGTCTAACATTGGACTTCTTCATAGTATCCCACTATTGATAGATGCTTTGTAGGTGGTAGTTCAAGTGTGAAACAGTATAGGAATGAGAAGAGTTACATCTCTTGCCAGAAAGTCTGTTATCCAGTTAAAACTGGAATGGCCTGATTCAACCTCAACACATAACTGTTTAAAGTCTTCATTATAACTCAATAATACATTTACAATACCTTTGATTATTTTTTAATGTCTCATGTTACTTAACTTATTGCTAGAATACTTGCTTGAGAGAATCTAAAACCAACCAAATAAATAAAATAAAGGATTAAAATCTTCACGAGCTAAGTTAATCTGGAATGGCCTATTTCATTCTTGACACATCACTTTCTGCAATCTACAGTAATAACTTTACAGTACCTTTTGACTGTTTCTTAATGTGTTATATTATTTAACTTATTGCTAGAATACTCACTTGAAAAAGTTCAAAACCAACCAAACTAGTAAATCAAACGTATCTCAACCTGTTAAAAAAAGGTTCCAGTTATGGTGTCAATGTAACATATCTAATAACAACATCACTATCAGGGTAAAAATATACAAAATACATGATTATTGGTCACAACATTTTTAAAATTGCAGTAATTAATATTTAATATCCTAGTGTCTGGTTAAAACTTTTAATAACTTAAGTATCTCTGAGTCAAAAACATAAATATATTAAAAAGAACAAATCAGTAAGTTTGTTAATGTAGAAAAGCACATAGTATTTCACTATAATAATAATAACAATAATGACTTAGAAATAACGAACCAAAAGAAGAAAGCAAATTTTAATTTGCAAATTTTAACAAAAGAACAATATTAAACACTTAAAATAGGATCAAACTGCAAATACATTCTACATATCTCTTAGTCTAACTGCTCTTGTCAGCCTCACTTACTATCATAAAAGTTCATTTCATTTCCTTTCCAGATTATGATAATGAATACCATGATTTAGAAATGAACATTTGTTTTATGTAATTATATAAGAGCTTTATATTCAAACATCACTAGTATGGAAACCTTGTGTTAGTTTCTCAATATTAAAAACGATCTGTTTAATACTTAATATACACTAAGACTAGGAGATAGATGATCTAATGTTTTAAAGGCAAATAAAAACAAAGCTGATCTAAACAATAGAAGGAAAATTACAAAAACAGTTAGCAAGACCAAAACTAAAATAGTAATATAGTTGCTACTTCACAGAAGTTTGTAATACTTTCCTGTTTTTTTGTTAATGAGGCTGACCTGATGATTTATGTCATAAAATAAAAGGTATTTTACAATTTCTAGGAAGACCTAGTGGTCTTAGAGTTGTAATACTGTTGGTAGTGTGAAGTAGTTTGCTTATCATCCAGCAAGCTTTATAACACTAACTGAAAGTAAGCTTTAAACAAAACATTTTTTTTAGTATGGTATATTGCCATTAAATTTACATATTTGTTTCATTACGTGAATGAACTGTTGTCTTAATGTTAGTTTTTTTCATCTGTAATGGAGCCATTTTTGTTTTCACAATGTAAATCTGACTAAACCTGACATTTTGCAGTTTTACTGTATCCTTTGGTTTGAATTCTACCCTAGAATACCACAGATGTATGTATTAAATATCGTTAGTTTGCTATAGTGCCAGGAACATATGATATTTTCAACTGACAAAGTTTTAAGAATTTTAATAAATTGTTCCAATGAACTATTTTGTTAAATTTCTTGATATTTGCACTTGATTTGAAAATCAAAACATATTATAATGATTGCATAAAATTCGTGTATTAATTCAGTACTTTCCACATTTTATGAGTATATCAGAATAATTGTGCCTTACAAGTTTTGCATAAGGTGATGGACCAGGATTATAGCTTAGTGGTAAGTGTCTAGACTATGGGTCTAAAGGTTCATAATGCACCGCCTAGCAAGACCAGATGGTTAGGGCAATTAACTTGCATTCTGAGGGTAACAGGTTCAAATCTCCATCATGCTCACCCTGTCAGCCATGGGGTGTTATAATGTTACAGTCAATCCAACTATTCATTGATAAAAGAGTAGTCCAATAGTTAATGGCAGGTGGTGATAACTAGCTGCCTTTCCTCTAGTCTTTCACTGCTAACTTAAGGATAGCTAGTGCAGATAGTTTTGTGTAGCTTCGCACAAAATTCAAAACAAACAAACAATCATGATGCACCAGCTATTGTTACAAAATTGCACTTCCACTTCAGTGCTGTGAGTGTGCAAAAAGAAAAAGACTAATAGTCAAGTCCAAATATTTGATTAAAAGAGTTGGTAGTGAGTACTGCTAAGACTTTGCTATAGTCTCTCAGTCCAAAATTAGGGGCAGGTATATGCAGATATTTCTTGTGTAGCTTTATGCAAAACCATGGAACATAAAGTGATAATCTGGCTGTAATTACCAGTTATGAAGTATTTAATAACAATGAGCTTTGCCAGAGGTATCACAAAGTGCTTAAAATATTCAATGATCAGGCCCATAAGCTACAGAATTTTTAGCATTTCAACATGCTATTGATTATAGTTTTCTATTCTTTAAATTTTGAACTGTCAAATAGAATTGGGGCATGAGCCAATATTTAGCGATGTCTCTTTAGTTTTATTATTTATAAGATAAACATGAAGGGTTATTATTTAGTTTACTTAGTAATTTTATATTCATTATTTATTTTGGCAACAATAGTCTTAAAAGCTATTTATTTTAAAATTAATACTTATGACAAGTTTTTTTATGCAACTGTATAAGCTGTACATTATGTATGTAGTTTAATTGTTGTACTAGGCTTTTACATCATGTTTAACATTGTTGACACTAGAGGGCTAGATTTTTCAAAATTGTTTTTTGTGCATTATAAATACAAGTAAATACAGAGAGGAAGCAAGATAAGTTAGGGAAAGTAAAAGTGAAGCTGGATTGCATAATTATCATGGTAGCCACAACAGGAATTTCTAGAGTTTCAATTGCAACAACAGAGTAGAGGAGAATAATTTATCATGTCAAAAGGTGTTATGAAGTAATTGACAGTTATTTAAAGCTCTGGATACAACTTTGGTAATCACCATTTATAGTAATGATTTTAAAGTGAATGTCATACCTAGATTGTATCTCTATATCTCTGTATAACAGAAATATAGAAAAATAATTTGTCTTATTGGTTTGGTTCTAAAGTAACGTAACCAGCTCACGTGGACCTTTGGTGAAAAAAAGAATTATCTAAAGGTTTGATTAAAATGTGGTACATAACTGTGTAACAAATGTTTTGTACATACATTTGACTTGTTCTGAATGAATTATTTTAAAACAAGTGGACTGTACACTGTTCATTTACTGTTGAAATTTATTGCCAACATGTCACTGACACATACTGTAATGAATCCAGCCTCTATTCAAAATGTGACAAAGTACTTGGGCTCAACATCAGGTTTATGTTGTCTTGATACAGAGACTTACAATGGGGGCCCTTAAATTTTAATTCAGTTTTATGGAAAATATAAAAAGGATAATACAAATTATAAATATATTATAATTTCTTAGTATAAGTCACTAGTTAAAACTCATTTGGGGTATTGTGTTCAATCTTGGGATCATTACCTTAGGAATGACATTGAATTGTTGGAAGGGTGAAGACTAGGTTGAGGTTGCTGAAATTTTTCTCTTGTTAAAAAAAAAAAAAAAAAAGACTTAGAAGGAACCTGGTTGAAGTATGTAAAAGCCTGGGAACTGATTCACCATCTTTTTTCATACTTAATGGTGAGAATATGGTAAGACTACAAGAAAAAAATAAAAATTTTTGCAGGGTAAGAGTCCACATTAGCTAAGACAGCCTTATTTTTATAACAGAGTGGCTGGCCCTTAGAATGAAGTGCCTTTATATAGGGTGAATGAAGATAAGTTATGGGAGTTAAAAGGAAGACTTGATAAATATTTGGATGACAAGGGTTGGTATTGTTTTATTTTACATTTAGTTTATTAGATAATATGACTATCCTAGATGGTACAGAATGCCCTTTATTCTCCTTAAATTATGTATAATATGTATAAAATACCAATGTAGAATTTTTTTTCTCTCTTATGATTGAGATGCCTAGTGCAGTCCATTCTTTGTACCTCCCCCAAACCCATGTTTGAAAAGTACTACAATATGGAAAGGATATGTTTTACAAAGCAATAAACAGATCATGAAATAAAAAACTAGACATACTTGTTATAAACAAAAATAATACTTAATGTTAAGTTGCATTCTTATTAATTGTGTTACAATAGTATGACAGATTTCAGTAAGACCACAACTTGGAGTAAAATAGATCTCAGCTGCCAAACTAAGACAAGTTCACTTGATAAAGGAAATGTGTGTGTGTATGGTCGAACTGTACCTAGATAAATTGACAACTTGATTTCATCACCCATAAAACCTATCCTAACATGCAATAGGTCAATTATAATGTTAATTTATGGAAATAAAACACATCCTTTCTTGTCCATTCTATCTGAAAAAAACATCTGTGGTCATGCCATACATATGTATGTGTATTCTAACCCAAGAGAATCAGTTAATGCAGAAGAGCACAGGCTTTCAGACTTCTCTTCTTTGCTTTTAGACTAGTGAATGAATGAATACAAGTTAAAGCTGATCAAATGTGTATCATGAGAAATTTAGCTAAATGTAAGAAAACGTACCTATTTCTAAAACTTCACCTCATTATATCCCAAATAACATACATGAATAAACTGTTAATGAAACAGTTAAGACTTAAATAACCATACTTAATAGGTTTTATTACGTAAGAGAATTTGGGGCATCAAAGATAAATACACTAGTACATAAATAATAAGTTTTTTATTCAGAAAGAAACATAAAATCTAAAAACAATTTGAAAACTGGAAAATTCTCGCAGCTTTGTAAATCTAAGCACTTTTTGAGTCTGATGGTTGATATGTACTGGGAGGTCTCAAGGCACCATAAGCTTATTAAAGTTAAAGTGTTGGAATATATTTTTAAAAGTTATCTTTAAAAGAATTTAACCAAATATGCATATTGACCAGCTGTAAAGCATCTCTTAAGTTCAGTGCATGAAATACATTAGTTCAAATTATATTAATTTATATTATTGTAAAGGTATCATTTCTTGAGTTTTTTAAAATTATATGTTGAAAATAATTCATAGTATAGTGCATATAAACTATAACAAATTAGTTTATTTCTTCCTTTATATTTCTACATACCTGAACACTGTGATAGCTTTAAGGTCACATTTACTAATGACACAACCTGCCTATACCAAGATAATAATAGACTTACTTGCACTTAACGACTGAAAACACTAGTTTATTCACTCTACTACCTTTAAGCTATCTCTTTTCTATACTGCATATATAATCTATACTATATTTATAATCTAACTTGAAAGTTATTGGAAAAACTGCTGACAAATCTTTCTAGGATTTCTAGACATCCCTTAAAGTAATGATTATGATCTGCAAAGCCCACTGGCTAAAAAAATTAATTACAACAGTAAAAGAATAGCTCAAAACAACATAACCTATTCACACCTGCAATCTATTTAATAACCATATGTTTATTCATTAAGGATTAACTAAAAAAAAATGATTCATTTAAAGAACAAAAACAGATAGTATGAACAAACAAGACAGCCAATCAAATTAATGAACTATAGCCACAAGACTGATCCTTCAATAAAAGAGACAAAAATAGTGAACTTAGATCTTTGTCTTTAATGGAAGATAGTGTTATTTAAAAACAGCCTTCTTTATTTTAGTTTTATTTGCATGTGCCTTTAAAGAAGCTTTGTTGCCACAAATTTGTGGCTTTACTTGTTTTATGTTCAAAGAGAATATTAATTTTTCCCCTTCATTGATTTGTGAGTGAATCACCTCATTCACTCTATATAAAAAGGTGTCTAATTTTAATAATCTACTCTATGACTGCTTACCTGTCAGGCATAAATTGAGTTTCTTCACATCTGGTAAATTGAAGATACATTTTGTAACTGTCTTATGTTTTTTGACAAACTGTAGAATATCCCCTAAGTTCAGTGCATGAACTAATGACACATATAACTATACTATAGTTACTTCATAATTTTTCTGATATCAATACTATTAGTAACCTCTCTCTGAGACTTTTCCAGTAAGTCAGTATTCTTTCTTAGGTGAGTAAATCTACCTGTATAGTGTTGCACATAGGCCTAACTATATTTGTCAGCAAATCAGCTCATTCCCCCAATGCTAAAAGGTGTCTAATTTTGAAATCTTCCCTGTGACTGCTTACCTATCAGGCATGAATTGAGTTTATTCACTTGAAATAGTATTTATATGTTATGAACACACCTTCAGTGCATCATGTCATATGTTTTTGCTATCTAAAATTGTAGACAAAGTGTAGATGTCAAAATCACTCTAAATAGTTAAAAAAAAGTATTCAAATGTATACAGCAATTTTTGGTTATCTATGTATTTACTGTAGAAATTTAACAATTAACTTGTCCGTGGCATTTATAATTAAAAAGTTGTTATACCATTATGACAAAAACAATTACATATAAAGTGCTTTTAAATATTAGAATAACAATAATAATAAAAGAAAACTATATTTTTCAAACACATTTTTAATGTTTACAAGTTTTACATCAGTATAATACTCTTAATATTCAAATGATTATAATACTCAACATTATGTGATAGTTGTAGGACCAAGTTTAAACAAAGATTGATAGTTACAACAACCGTAGCTGAAAATAATGATCAAATAACAATTGTGACATCAAAACAAGTAAATACAATATGTAATTAAGCTTAAAACAGGTTTTCAGTTTATTAATAATCATTAAACATCAATGAATCTTTTTATGTGTTAACAGTAACTGGTATAACTACACGTGATCAGTAACCTCATCATGTGTCAAAATGCATTAAAACTTTTGCACTTCATGTAATACCTTGAAGTTACATAAAATTGTTCCTTTCCAGCACCTATTGCTAGAAATATAATTTGGAATACAAGTGTAGTCCTTCAAAGTTGTCTTTGCAAATGTACTTTTGAGAAAAGTAAAATATTTAAACCCATTCTTTATTTCTAAGGAAATTTGATTCCCTTTGAAACTTTTGTAAAATGTGATTGCCATTACTATTGCTTATGACAAATCTTATCATAAGTAAATTACTGTTTAGTAAGATGAAACTGCCTTAATAAGTGGAGCCTAGCATGTTTTTCACAAGCCTGAAACTTGTGTCCTTGTCCTTTTATCTTTATAATACAACATCAAAAAATTGCAGGCCTTTATCCTGTCAATCACTCCATATAATCTTATAAACTTCAAAGTTCAACTCCTACCCTTCTTTTCTCAATAAAAATTTCATTAAGAGATCTTAACATATGATATTCTTAGAAGATAACACTTCCACCCTCAGAATTATCCTAGTACATATTTTATGAAACTCTTCCTATGTTCAATAGTAAAATGCTGACAGAATGTTCCATTTCAAATAAGTACAGAACCAGATTTTACTTTCCCTAGAATGCATCGTGTTTTTAAATTTTTATTCCCAACATAACAAAACATGTTGACAATTAACAAATTCAACAAAATGCTCTTTAGTCATTTTACATTTTATAGTAGTAGTCTTTCTCTGAAACTTCCAGTAAGTCAGTATTCTTTTTAAGAAGGAGAGAGTAAATCTCTTTGTACAATCACAGTACAGTATTCCATGTGTTACCTTACTACATATTTTGATAAAAACTCTTCCACAAATACTCCCTCAAATTCTATTAACTTTCCTAATAATAACTAGGCACTGCTTTGATGACTGGAAAGTTTTATCCACCGTTGTGCCAAAATAATTCTTTACTATAATTAAATTTAAGGTTATCTATCAATTACACAGGCCTACAAGCCTACCAATTTATAATTCATAAATGTTTTGGTTTTAATAACTTGTTTTGGATTTTTCATAATTCAAGCTAAGCAGAATTTTGAAATAATATTACTTTTTTTTCTATCACGTAAGGATTATTTTACAAATTGGAAGAAAAATTCTTACTTATATCAAACTATTATTTCCTTTACCACAATTAATATTTTTTAATTCTTATGTTTGACAAAAATACAAACAAACAGAAGAAAATGAAAGAACATTGATGTCAAACAAATATCCATCCTCATTTTAGTCTCAAACCTTCGTGGTGAGGTCATTCTTTTACATATCGTTTCTCTTGCATCTCGCTTCATTGGCCAACAATAAACAGCCATCATGCTGATGTTTCACCTCCCCTAATTAATATATTCTCTCCATTTTCCTGAAATGTTAATAAAACTATCCCCTTCTTCATCGCTGCCGACACTGAGATTTTCAGGAAAATAGTCATTAAGAAAAGTATAAGAAATGAACTTTCAAGCTCATATTACAACCCAACTCTTTGAATTTATCGAGTATGTTATTAAGAATATTTTCGTAATTTGGGTACTTGTTATCTCATAGAAATTTGTCAATAAAATCTTTAAAGGTAGCCTTTGCTCCTTTTTTTCAATTTTCTTTAATGTCCTTTTGAACTGTTCATCAGAAATCAGTTTCCTATTCTAAGGTCCAATAAAAATCCCTTCTTTCAGTTTCACTTCTGAAAGAGTTGGAAATTTCCCACATACTTTAAAACAATCGCCATATTTGATAAAGGCCTTTACAATCTGTTCATCAAACCCAGTTTTATGTGAGGTGAAGGTAACAGAGTTTTCTGTGTATCAACCAGTATTTCATGTTCAATGTTTTTCGATGCTGGTATCAGGTTGGCCTGCATGGCCATTGCTTCTTTATCCAGTGCTGATTTTGCGCTCTGCTGTCCCATTCAACCACAAAACATGGAAACTTTGTATAACCAGATTGTTGACTCAAGAACATACAACTGACATTTAAGTCGCCAGAGAGTGGCCAAGCAAGAAGTACGAGACTTCCACACATTTCTTTCAAGAGAAATGAATTAGCAATAAGAAAAAAAATATATATGGTACACCTCGGAAGGAGAAGACCTTTAGATTTCTTTTGAAGGAATCATTGAACAATCGCCACTCACTCGGTTCATAGACTGCAGCTCCTAGCATTGTTATTAATTGAAAAATATTATTGTAATAAACCGGTGAACCTTCATACAAAAAGTATGGTATAAAATCCTTCTCACGATTTCTGTACCAGTTAAATGATTTTTATGGAAAAGTAGGTTCTCTGTCTGAAGTCTGAACCCTAAAATCTCTGAAGAATACTTTAAAGGCCCAAATTTTTCACTAAATCATTAAGTTTATTAGATGTTTTAGATTGAAAATAATTCCTATCATAATGTTTATTGACACTAGATTCAAAATACTATGAACTTTATCTAAAGTCTACGGTGAAGTAGGTACAGGCACACCAAGTCTATGAGCAACAGGTCTTATAACACATTGAAGGTTAAGATTTAAAAAATTCTTTTTTACTTTGAGTGTTGTAGCCCTACGTATTACATGAGCAATATAGTTGTAATCTCTAGTTTTTAGGCTTGCGTCAAACCATCGAAATTCGAAAAGGCAAAGATTTTTTTTAATCCATTGTCTCAATTCTTCGATACACATGGTGCAAACTTTATGTGATATTCTAGACTTGTCTTGGCCCACAAGTTTTATTCCAAAATATGTATAACATGCTGTTTTGACGAATTCTGAAATATTTTGCGTTTGTTTCTTTACAACAAATTTACCACAACTATAATAGAATATGTTTGGGTAATTTACACAACCTTTGTTATCATGGGTAATCTTGAAAAGAAAGAAAATGTTAATATGTACACACAAGCAAATATTATCAAGAAATGATATGTCATGCAGTATGTTAACCGTTTAAATACTAGCGTTGTGTTTTTCGTAGATTCTAGAACGATTGGAAAGGCTTTCACGTTGCGATTGGCTTAGAGTAATCTGTAGTCAGTGGTTGTCATCATTTTAAGCATAACAAATAATTAACTTAAGTTGTTTGTTATTAAGCGCCAAGTTATTCAAAGGGCTATCTGTGCTCTGTGCACCACGGGTATCGAAACCCGGTTTCTAGAAGTACAAGTCCGCAGAGACGTCACGGTGCCACTAGAGGGCATTACCACTTATGTAAAAGTACATATAACATTTGTGAAAAATGTGTACGTAATATGAAAAAACGATTATCATTTAAGGATTCTCCATACAGAATTTATTATAGAACATGTAAAAATTCAAAACAAAAAAACCGTCGCAAGTCATATTGTTGCACCCCTAATATTCTCTAAAAAGTTAAAATTTAGAAATACATAAGTTTAACATCTTCGTTGATATTGATAATTTACTAGCTGTGTCCTTATTAATATCACTATCGTAAATTAGAGAAAAATAGCAAAGCCCAAACAGTGACTACTAAATCACTCTACACTTAAAAAAAAGAAAGACTATAGTTTAAATAAACTTTATTAACAACAACTTTTCACTTTCTCTTGTCTAACCAACTTACAATTCAATTAACTAGTTGTCTCCCAACCCATAACAATGTGATTTTCATAGTTAATCTTCCGTATAGTATTTTGTCAAAAACAACTTTACGTAATCTAAATAATAAACAGCATTCTCAAAAAAAGTTTGCAAATTAGTAGAGCGAAACGTTTCTTTGGTGAATTCTTGCAAGATTTTTGTTGTTGTTGTTTTTTTACTCGAAAGATGCAAAATTAAAATTGGCCTACAATTTCCAGGGAGTGCACTCTACAACATTCTTTCAAAGTGGATGTAGCAGTTGCAACTCTCAGGTTGGCTGGTATGGGTATTATGACCTAAAAAGGTCGAAACATTATTCTCTACTTTATTAGTAAAAGTGTTAATACTCATACCAGCCATCCTGAGATACATTTTTACTTCAAGTGAGTTTCTCGTCATCACAAATTTGTACTGACCGACCAAAAATGAAAGAGAGAGAGAGAGAGGAACTCACAAGAGTTATTGTCGATACCATTTAAAGTCACGAGGAAAACCTTATCTGGCCCTTGTGTTTAATCTATATATAATTTATTTTGTACTTTGACTTGCGACAATTCCAAAATTTCCCAAAGAGTATTTTGGCTCAGGAATATTACTAGTATTTTTTTTTCTTATAAAAGCAGAAGAAAGAGACGGAAAAAGATAAATTAAAAGCTCAACCATTTCATACTCTACAACGCAAACCTTATCGGTTACCCTTTAACATTTTGCTTCTGTTTATTATGCACGAAATAAATTCTTACAGCGTTAGTCTTGGCATTATTGACCAGCTGTTCAATTATCATACAATCATTTTGATTTTATAATTTGTTGTTGTTTTCTTTCAACCAAATCCCTGGTATTGAGTGAAATACATCCTTAATGCTGTATATAGCCGATAAATTGTTTTTAATATGTTCTGTAGATATTCAGTACATTAGCCAGGATGAGATTTAGCTGAGGTGCAGTCTTAGGGCACTTAACGTGTGGGAGTATCCCTGTTACATTGACCTGAATCTCAGTGATCTCCCTCTCTATATATATATATATACATACACACACACACATGTATATATATAAATATGTTACAAAAAGTTAGCTATTTATATAAATATATATACATCCTACTATAACGGAGAATGGCTTGGACGTCCATCTATCTGTGTATGTGACCTAAATGATAAATACGATGGTGTTACCCGTTTTGCTGAATTACAAGATCTCAGTGCAAGGGGTGGTGATTGAAGTTTGAGAAATGTGGTGTCATATATTGATTGGCAGTACAATAAAAATCCATAAAAGTTTTCACACTTTGGTTATTCAAGATTCAGACAATTATAAAAATAATTATGCTTTTCGCAACAACCATTTCTTTAGATATATAATTTTGAATAAAATTACGCATCTCACAACAAGAACATGACTTTCACTTGGACAATACTTGAGAATTTGACTATATCCAATTAATTAGATTATTTTTAGATATTTATTGCTGCAAATGTTTATATATTCTCATCCGTATTTAGTTCTCACAGGATATCTACTTCAGTAGAGAGAATGGGCAAATTTAAGTCTTTGCTGCCTCGCAGTTTAATAAAAATCATTCTTGATCATGTCATTCTTAAGAAAGACATTTGACATACACTCGTTAGTCAACTACCATAAACAATAATAGATTATATGTTGAATTTTCATTCAAATTGTAGAAAACATAAAACAGTTAAAATAAAAATACTTTCATGTGACTTCCCAATATTCTTTAATTAATTATTGTTCAGGGTAAAATACCTTGATTAAATAACAAAAGTATTTGTGAAATTATTATGATAAATTTTGCTTTATATTTTCATAGACGGTTTTGTTTCAGAACTGATTCGAAATGTTGTATATTATTATCTCATATGACGTTCAGTCTATGAGTAATGGTCAATCAATGCAATAAATTTTTGCTCTTGTCCTACTGTCTTCAGGAAACACCAGAGAGAAATAACAGGTCGTTATCCTATCAATCCTCTCGAATAAACTTAGAAACTTCAATAAGTTCAACTTTTACCCTTATTTATTCAGCCGAAGACACGCTAATGAAATCTTAACATGATTTCATGAAATTTGCCCATACTCAGAGTTATCTTATCACTTAAAATTGCCACCTCTTACAGGTATTTTATTGAATTGTTACTGCATACAATGCAGTCATTTCTTCGTCAACCTGACGATGACCGAAGAAGGTCAAAACGTTGTATGCTCTTCTATGTAAAATATTTCTCAACCCAAACGTGCCGTTTTGCATATATAATGTCTTAACTGGTTAAGTGAAAAGATTTGCAGATTTCTTTCCTCAAGACAAATACCTTAAGAACTAGTCAAATTAAAATCCAGGAAAAGCTGTGTATAACTAAGCCTCCATGCTAATACAGGAATCATAGTTCCTTTGTGTTCTGGTAGCATCGTCATGTGACTGTTCATCTTATCACAGCGTACGTTGGCTGTGGACTGCGGACGTCATCCACTCAACCAGCAAAGAACGTTGTTTTTTTCAACACAAAAGTACCGTAACTTTCATTCAGGTAGAGTAGATATTGTCTGCTATAAAAACAAAGACAAAAAGGCAACTTGAATAAGCCAACTTCAACGGTTTTATGTACTACATTTTGATCAGAAAACTTCGTTCTACAAACTAAAGAAATGTGAACAACAGTTTATATATAAACAGGTAGGAAATATATGACATTCTTACATATTACACTTTTGGTACCTCGTCTGTTTCACGTTTCTCATTAAACTTGAAATTAAAATTAAATTTAAAACCAACAGGTTTTCAACTCTTAACATACTTGACGAGCATGTTATCTCTCTGTTATTTCTAAGACTATATAAACACCACACGGACGTCACTTACGATAAGAATTAAACACTTAACTATGGCGTAAAATGAGATACAATATGAGATAATGCATAATAATAATAATGATAGAAAAGACCCTTTAATTATAATTTTAAAATAAAAAATGATATATCATAAAATTAATATATCATCAAGTGATTTTATTTTACTTTTCAATTGAAAGGAAAAAAATACCGTAATTATAATACATGACTTTACAAAACGAAAGCTCTTTAACAATGAATGCAACACAAGAATGCCGTTTAACAATGAATAAAATACAATAATATCCTTTAACAATAAAGAATTCGTAAATCAACGCTTTAAAAAAGATATACGATGTAGAAGTACATACTTAAAACCGTAAACATGTCCTTTAGTGTTTAAGACTCATAAAATAGGTAAATTAATATGTAGAATTATACACGGACTACAGAAAAATCTACATAAAAATATCCTTTGATGAATATATATTATTATATGTAAGACAAACTTTAGAAACAATTAACTATTTCCTTTAAAGGGAAGTAGATCAACACTATGTTAAAATGATTAAAAAAGACAAAATGCTGAAAAATTTAGATCTTAAACAAAGAACTTTTACGTTTCTTTCAGAAGGATCAATGTATTTGTTTATTTGTTTTGAATTTCGCACAAAGCTACTTGAGGGCTATCTGTGCCAGCCGTCCCTAATTTAGTGGTGTAAGACTAGAGGGAAGAAAGCTAGTCATCACCACCCACCGCCAACTCTTGGACTAGTTTTTTTTACCAACGAATAGTGGGATTGATCGTCACATTATAACGCCCCACGGCTGAAAGTGCGACCATGTTTGGTGTGATGGTGATTCGAACATGCGACCCTCAGATTCTCTTACTCATGAACGCAAACCGTATCAATGTTGACAGAGTCTCTTCTTACACTTAAAACGCATAAATAAATCCTTGCACTGTTACATTTAACATTATTGACCTATTTCTTTCTTATACACCCTTTTTGATTTTCTGATTTGTTTTTTAACAAAATCCCTAGTATTGTGCGAAATGTATCACGTACTTTGGATTGAGTAAATATGGTGTTATTAGCATATTATTATACAGCCTTTTTTACTTTCATTCTGAACTTCTTAGTAATAATTCCTATAATGGTGTAAGCCTTCAATCCAATCTATCACATTAAAATTTTTGAAGGTTTTGTACGGTTACATTTATATCCAATTTCCCTTTTTTTATGTCTTTGTGAACCAATATGCTCTCAGTTCTAAAACAGTCGTCCTGGTATATTACTCTGTTATATAGACTATTTGGGGTAACCGTGCCGTGGACGAAATTTATGTAAATTCAGGATTAATAAAAGGTTATCTCAGAACATGAAAAGTTGTTTCCTTTATATATACTTTTAAAAGAGAGCAAAACACAACATGTGAAATCGTAAATTTGAATGTATCTCCTCATGGACCCAACAAAGCTTCATGCCAAATTTGGTGAAGATTCATCAATTGGTGCGAAGTAGTGGTAAAAACAACAAAACAGAAACACTCACTTGTACCGCAAAATGCGAAGTTGATAATTTGTGTATATTTCTTTATCGACCTAATAAACCTCCATACCAATTTTGGTGAAGATCCATACACACCTTGTGAAGTATTTACATGGACATATAACAGACAGTGCTATTATCTTTATATAGATGACTCTTGTAAATTAGATCTGCATGTTATGTATTCATGACGTCATATCTGCACCCTAAAAATGGAGAAAAATAAAATTCTCCGTGACAGGAAGCGGAACGAGAAAATCGTGACCGCTATTGCAACTCTATATCTACACAGGATAAAAATTTCGTAAAATTGGGAGCTGTACATCGCGTAATAAAAACGATTTTTTTTTCAGTATCAGAAATATTAACGTGTACTTACATTTGTCTGCCTAGTTACAATAAAACAAAATTAAACGAAAGACACATTTATATTGACATTAAAAACATCATTTATTCCGAAAATTTATTTTCTAATCAGTTATTATAAAATACGTTATAAACGAATAGATCTACTTTTCATTTCTGCCGCTTTTTGATTTGAACAAAACACGAGCTCTGTCTGTCAGAAGTGGATTCGAACCCACGCCCGGAATACCGGACTGCGACCTTAACGCAGCGCCTTGGACCGCTCGGCCATTCTGACATGTAAATACTTCTTGACTAGTAAATTTTCCTAATTTTTGTACTGTTTTCAAAATATAAATTCTATAATATATTCGAAATAGTGTGAAAATAAAATAAAGAACACTTATCTATATTTTCAAATATAACACAGATTTGCATGCATTGAATAATATATGCTATACCATGATCAATAAATATAGAACACAAAGTTTCCGTTTCATTGGCACAGGGGTAATTCCGGAGGCTTATAGCACTAAAGACCGCATTTCGATACTTGTGGTAAGCACATCTCAAGTCCGTTGCACGGCTTTGTGCTTAACTATTTATAAAGAAACAGAGAACTTTGAGTTTTTTCATTAAAAGATAAATGAATAAAACACGTTGCAAGTAATAAAGGGAAGTTTAAATTTAGATAATCCTACTTTGTACTTTACGTTTTTCAAGATAAAAAGTCTCTAGTTGTACACAAAGTTGTTTATCATATAATCTCTCTCTTTCTAAAATTATAACTATAACACAATACTTTGTTTAAATATTCAGTAGGTTATCCATGTAATATATTTTGTATGAATTCAGTCAACAATTCTGCGTTGGAATAAATTATTATTATTTTTACAATTTTGTCACGGAGCCAAATGGTCAAATTATCTTGATGCAATAGTTTCCATTTTCAATGAGCAAGTGATGAAACCACACGTTACTTAATAGGTGTATTTTAACCTTCAAACGTTTGTTGGTGAAAACTGTTCAATATGTTACAAATTAGCACTGACCTGTTGAATATACTAATATAGGGTATGTGTTTGTGTTTTTCTTATAGCAAAGCTACATCGGGATATCTGCTGTGTCCACTGAGAGGAAATGAACCCCTGATTTTAGCATTATAGATCCGGAGACTTACCGCTGTCACAACGGGGTGCACTAACACAGAGCATTAATCCATTTTTGAAATGCAGGTCATTTACTTTTTTCTTTTTTTCCTGGCCTTACATCACAACTGAAAATATAGGAATCTTTAAATCACATTTTCCACTCAAAACAAATATTGTTGGAACTCTGAAGTTTTTTGGCACCAAGTTCAGATCAATTGGATTAACAAAAACAAAATGGAGGATCTTTCATTTCTCTCTAAGAGTGTGCTGTTCTGTCATACATACATTTGTAAGCGTAAATAGGATGTTTGTAAAAAGACATTTTTGACCAGTATAACTGTAGATTATTTAAATATTTAACTTTTTTACAATATTATTTTTTTGAAAAAAGAAATACATTATACTAAAAGGTAATAACGCTTGAATTTCCTCATCATTTGACATAATGTCGAATATACAGTTTTAAGAGTCAGAACTGGTTTTTAACACAAAATATCGATATTCTATGAACTGATTTCCTAGCAAGTATTACATAGGTCCACTTAATAACAACAAAATCAGCAGAATATTTTAAGTAATGTGAAATTGAAAACTCGTCAAAATTTTAAACATTGAAAAACAGACTGGGCACGTGAGATGTGTGTAAAACAGCTTTATTACAACACAAAAAAACAAAAGAAAAATAGTGTTCTTACTTACATAAAAGAATGTACAATGTCTTAAGTGTGATGTCGGGAAAACCCACTTGTAGAGAAATATATATGCAAAAACGGCTCGTTTGGGTTGAGAAAATATTTTACATAGAAGAGCGAACAACGTTTCGACCTTTTTTGGTAATCGTCATTTCTTCGTGAACCTGACGATAACCGAAGAAGGTCGAAACGTTGTTCGCTCTTCTATGTAAAATAAATTTCTTAACCCAAACGTGCCGTTTTTGCATATATAATGTCTTAACTGGATAAGTGAAAATATTAGCAGATTTCTTTCCTCAAGACAAATGCCTTAAGAACTAGTCAAATTGAAATCCATGGAAAGCTGCGTATAACTAAGCCTTCATGCTAATACAGGAATCATAGTTCCTTTGTGTTCTGGTAGCATCGTCGTGTGACTAGTCATCTTCTCACAGCGTTCGTTGGCTGTGGACTGCAGACGTCATCCACTCAACCAGCAAAGAACGTTGTTTCTTTCAACACAAAAGTACTGTAACTTTCATTCAGGTAGAGTAGATATTGTCTGCTATAAAAACAAAGACAAAAAGGCAACTTGAATAAGCCAACTTCAACGGTTTAATGTACTACATTTTGATGAGAAAACGTCGTTCTACTAACTAAAGAAGTGTGAAGAACAGTTTATGTATAATCAGGTAGGAAATATATGACATTTTTACATATTACACTTTTGGTACCTCGTCTGTTTCACGTTTCTCATTAAACTTGAAATTAAAATTAAAATTTAAAACCAACAGGTTTTAAACTCTTAACATACTTGAGGAGCATGTTATCACTCTGTTATTTCTAAGACTATATAAACACCACACGGACGTCACTTACTATAAGAATTAAACACTTAATTATGGCGTAAAATGAGATACAATATGAGATAATGCATAATAATAATAATGATAGAAAAGACCCTTTAATTATAATTTTAAAATAAAAATGATATATCATAAAATTAATATATCATCAAGTGATTTTTTTTTTACTTTTCAATTGAAAGGAAAAAATACCGTAATTATAATACATGACTTTACAAACCGAAAGCTCTTTAACAATGAATTCAACACAAGAATGCCGTTTAACAATGAATAAAATACAATAATATCCTTTAACAATAAAGAATTCGTAAATCAACGCTTTAAAAAAGATATACTATGTAAAAGTACATACTTAAATCCGTAAAAATGTCCTTTAGTGTTTAAGACTCATAGAATAGGTAAATTAATATGTAGAATTATACACGGACTACAGAAAAATCAGCATAAAATTATACTTTGATGAATATATATTATTATATGTAAGACAAACTTTAGAAACAATAAACTATTTCCTTTAAAGGAAGTAGATCAACACTATGTTAAAATGATTAAAAAAGACAAAATGCTGAAAAATTTAGATCTTAAACGAAGAACTTTTACGTTTCTTTCAGAAGGATCAATGTATTTGTTTATTTGTTTTTGAATTTCGCACAAAGCTACTCGAGGGCTATCTGTGCTAGCCGTCCCTAATTTAGTGGTGTAAGACTAGAGGAAAGAAAGCTAGTCATCACCACCCACCGCCAACTCTTGGACTAGTTTTTTACCAACGAATAGTGGGATTGATCGTCACTTATAACGCCCCCACGGCTGAAAGTGCGACCATGTTTGGTGTGATGGTGATTCGAACATGCGACCCTCAGATTCTCTTACTCATGAACGCAAACCGTATCAATGTTGACAGAGTCTCTTCTTACACTTAAAACGCATAAATAAATCCTTGCACTGTTACATTTAACATTATTGACCTATTTCTTTCTTATACACCCTTTTTGATTTTCTGATTTGTTTTTTAACAAAATCCCTAGTATTGTGCGAAATGTATCACGTACTTTGGATTGGAGTAAATATGGTGTTATTAGCATATTATTATACAGCCTTTTTTACTTTCATTCTGAACTTCTTAGTAATAATTTCTATAATGGTGTAAGCCTTCAATCCAATCTATCACATTAAATTTTTGAAGTTTTTGTACGGTTACATTTATATCCAATTTCCTTGTTTTATGTCTTTGTGAACCAATATGCTCTCAGTTCTAAAACAGTCATCCTGGTATATTACTCTGTTATATAAACTATTTGGGGTAACCGTGCCGTGGACGAAATTTATGTAAATTCAGGATTAATAAAGGTTATCTCAGAACATGAAAAGTTGTTTCCTTTATATATACTTTTAAAGAGAGCAAAACACAACATGTGAAATCGTAAATTTGAATGTATCTCCTCATGGACCCAACAAAGCTTCATGCCAAATTTGGTGAAGATTCATCAATTGATGCGAAGTAGTGGTAAAAAAACAACAAGAACAGAAACACTCACTTGTACCGCAAAATGCGAAGTTGATAGTTTGTGAATATTTCTTTATCGACCTAATAAACCTCAATACCAATTTTGGTGAAGATCCATACACACCTTGTGAAGTATTTACATGGACATATAATAGACAGTGCTATTATCTTTATATAGATGACTCTTGTAAATTAGATCTGCATGTGATGTATTCATGACGTCATATCTGCACCCTGAAAATGGAGAAAAATAATCAGATTCTCCTTGACACGAAGCGGAAGCGAAACGAGAAAATCGTGACGCTATTGCAACTCTATATCTACACAGGATAAAAATTCGTAAAATTGGGGGCTGTACATCGCGTAATAAAAACGTTTTTTTCAGTATCATTTAAGTAAGGGTTCTATTATAGTTTGATATTCAATGTTACAGTAGAGTAAGCAGACAAACCAGAATTATTAACATGTACTTACATTTGTCTGCCTAGTTACAATAAAACAAAATTAAACGAAAGACACATTTATATTGACATTAAAAACATCATTTATTCCGAAAATTTATTTTCTAATCAGTTATTATAAAATACGTTATAAACGAATAGATCGACTTTTCATTTCTGCCGCTTTTTTGATTTGAACAAAACACGAGATCTGTGTGTCAGAAGTGGGATTCGAACCCACGCCCGGAATACCGGACTGCGACCTTAACGCAGCGCCTTGGACCGCTCGGCCATTCTGACATGTAAATACTTCTTGACTACTAAATTTTCCTAATTTTTGTACTGTTTTCAAAATATAAATTGTATAATATATTCGAAATAGTGTGAAAATAAAATAAAGAACACTTATCTATATTTTCAAATATAACACAGATTTGCATGCATTGAATAATATATGCTATACCATGATCAATAAATATAGAACACAAAGTTTCCGTTTCATTGGCACAGGGGTAATTCCGGAGGCTTATAGCACTAAAGACCGCATTTCGATACTTGTGGTAAGCACATCTCAAGTCCGTTGCACGGCTTTGTGCTTAACTATTAATAAAGAAACAGAGAACTTTGAGTTTTTTCATTAAAAGATAAATGAATAAAACACGTTGCAAGTAATAAAGGGAAGTTTAAATTTAGATAATCCTACTTTGTACTTTACGTTTTTTCAAGATAAAAAGTCTCTAGTTGTACACAAAGTTGTTTATCATATAATCTCTCTCTTTCTAAAATTATAACTATAACACAATACTTTGTTTAAATATTCAGTAGGTTATCCATGTAATATATTTTGTATGAATTCAGTCAACAATTCTGCGTTGGAATAAATTATTATTATTATTACAATTTTGTCACGGAGCCAAATGGTCAAATAATCTTGATGCAATAGTTTCCATTTTCAATGAGCAAGTGATGAAACCACACGTTACTTAATAGGTGTATTTTAACCTTCAAACGTTTGTTGGTGAAAACTGTTCAATATGTTACAAATTAGCACTGACCTGTTGAATATACTAATATAGGGTATGTGTTTGTGTTTTTCTTATAGCAAAGCTACATCGGGATATCTGCTGTGTCCACTGAGAGGAAATGAACCACTGATTTTAGCATTATAGATCCGGAGACTTACCGCTGTCACAACGGGGTGCACTAACACAGAGCATTAATCCATTTTTGAAATGCAGGTCATTTTCTTTTTTCTTTTTTTCCTGGCCTTACATCACAACTGAAAATATAGGAATCTTTAAATCACATTTTCCACTCAAAACAAATATTGTTGGAACTCTGAAGTTTTTTTGGCACCAAGTTCAGATCAATTGGATTAACAAAAACAAAATGGAGGATCTTTCATTTCTCTCTAAGAGTGTGCTGTTCTGTCATACATACATTTGTAAGCGTAAATAGGATGTTTGTAAAAAGACATTTTTGACCAGTATAACTGTAGATTATTTAAATATTTTAACTTTTTTACAATATTATTTTTTTGAAAAAAGAAATACATTATACTAAAAAGTAATAACGCTTGAATTTCCTCATCATTTGACATAATGTCGAATATACAGTTTTAAGAGTCAGAACTCCGTTTTTAACACAAAATATCGATATTCCATGAACTGATTTCCTAGCAAGTATTACATAGGTCCACTTAATAACAACAAAATCAGCAGAATATTTTAAGTAATGTGAAATTGAAAACTCGTCTAAATTTTAAACATTGAAAACAGACTGGGCACGTGAGATGTGTGTAAAACAGCTTTATTACAACACAAAAAAACAAAAGAAAAATAGTGTTCTTACTTACATAAAAGAATGTACAATGTCTTAAGTGTGATGTCGGGAAAACCCACTTGTAGAGATATATATATAAACGGCTCGTTTGGGTTGAGAAAATATTTTACATAGAAGAGCGAACAACGTTTCGACCTTTTTGGTAATCGTCATTTCTTCGTGAACCTGACGATAACCGAAGAAGGTCGAAACGTTGTTCGCTCTTCTATGTAAAATAAATTTCTTAACCCAAACGTGCCGTTTTTGCATATATAATGTCTTAACTGGATAAGTGAAAATATTAGCAGATTTCTTTCCTCAAGACAAATGCCTTAAGAACTAGTCAAATTGAAATCCATGGAAAGCTGCGTATAACTAAGCCTTCATGCTAATACAGGAATCATAGTTCCTTTGTGTTCTGGTAGCATCGTCGTGTGACTAGTCATCTTCTCACAGCGTTCGTTGGCTGTGGACTGCAGACGTCATCCATTCAACCAGCAAAGAACGTTGTTTCTTTCAACACAAAAGTACTGTAACTTTCATTCAGGTAGAGTAGATATTGTCTGCTATAAAAACAAAGACAAAAAGGCAACTTGAATAAGCCAACTTCAACGGTTTAATGTACTACATTTTGATGAGAAAACGTCGTTCTACTAACTAAAGAAGTGTGAAGAACAGTTTATGTATAAACAGGTAGGAAATATATGACATTTTTACATATTACACTTTTGGTACCTCGTCTGTTTCCCGTTTCTCATTAAACTTGAAATTAAAATTTAAAACCAACAGGTTTTAAACTCTTAACATACTTGAGGAGCATGTTATCACTCTTTTATTCCTAAGACTATATAAACATCACACGGACGTCACTTACTATAAGAATTAAACACTTAACTATGGCGTAAAATGAGATACAATATGAGATAATGCATAATAATAATAATGATAGAAAAGACCCTTTAATTATAATTTTAAAATAAAAAATGATATATCATAAAATTAATATATCATCAAGTGATTTTTTTTTTACTTTTCAATTGAAAGGAAAAAAATACCGTAATTATAATACATGACTTTAGAAAACGAAAGCTCTTTAACAATGAATTCAACACAAGAATGCCGTTTAACAATGAATAAAATACAATAATATCCTTTAACAATAAAGAATTCGTAAATCAACGCTTTAAAAAAGATATACTATGTAAAAGTACATACTTAAATCCGTAAAAATGTCCTTTAGTGTTTAAGACTCATAGAATAGGTAAATTAATATGTAGAATTATACACGGACTACAGAAAAATCTACATAAAAATATACTTTGATGAATATATATTATTATATGTAAGACAAACTTTAGAAACAATTAACTATTTCCTTTAAAGGGAAGTAGATCAACACTATGTTAAAATGATTAAAAAAGACAAAATGCTGAAAAATTTAGATCTTAAACGAAGAACTTTTACGTTTTTTTCAGAAGGATCAATGTATTTGTTTATTTGTTTTTGAATTTCGCACAAAGCTACTCGAGGGCTATCTGTGCTAGCCGTCCCTAATTTAGTGGTGTAAGACTAGAGGAAAGAAAGCTAGTCATCACCACCCACCGCCAACTCTTGGACTAGTTTTTTTACCAACGAATAGTGGGATTGATCGTCACATTATAACGCCCCCACGGCTGAAAGTGCGACCATGTTTGGTGTGATGGTGATTCGAACATGCGACCCTCAGATTCTCTTACTCATGAACGCAAACCGTATCAATGTTGACAGAGTCTCTTCTTACACTTAAAACGCATAAATAAATCCTTGCACTGTTACATTTAACATTATTGACCTATTTCTTTCTTATACACCCTTTTTGATTTTCTGATTTGTTTTTTAACAAAATCCCTAGTATTGTGCGAAATGTATCACGTACTTTGGATTGGAGTAAATATGGTGTTATTAGCATATTATTATACAGCCTTTTTTACTTTCATTCTGAACTTCTTAGTAATAATTCCTATAGTGGTGTAAGCCTTCAATCCAATCTATCACATTAAATTTTTGAAGCTTTTGTACGGTTACATTTATATCCAATTTCCTTGTTTTATGTCTTTGTGAACCAATATGCTCTCAGTTCTAAAACAGTCATCCTGGTATATTACTCTGTTATATAAACTATTTGGGGTAACCGTGCCGTGGACGAAATTTATGTAAATTCAGGATTAATAAAAGGTTATCTCAGAACATGAAAAGTTGTTTCCTTTATATATACTTTTAAAAGAGAGCAAAACACAACATGTGAAATCGTAAATTTGAATGTATCTCTTCATGGACCCAACAAAGCTTCATGCCAAATTTGGTGAGATTCATCAATTGGTGCGAAGTAGTGGTAAAAAACAACAACAACAGAAACACTCACTTGTACCGCAAAATGCGAAGTTGATAGTTTGTGTATATTTCTTTATCGACCTAATGAACCTCAATACCAATTTTGGTGAAGATCCATACACACCTTGTGAAGTATTTACATGGACATATAATAGACAGTGCTATTATCTTTATATAGATGACTCTTGTAAATTAGATCTGCATGTGATGTATTCATGACGTCATATCTGCACCCTGAAAATGGAGAAAAATAATCAGATTCTCCTTGACACGAAGCGGAAGCGAAACGAGAAAATCGTGACGCTATTGCAACTCTATATCTACACAGGATAAAAATTTCGTAAAATTGGGGGCTGTACATCGCGTAATAAAAACGTTTTTTTCAGTATCATTTAAGTAAGGGTTCTATTATAGTTTGATATTCAATGTTACAGTAGAGTAAGCAGACAAACCAGAATTATTAACGTGTACTTACATTTGTCTGCCTAGTTACAACAAAACAAAATTAAACGAAAGACACATTTATATTGACATTAAAAACATCATTCATTCCGAAAATTTATTTTCTAATCAGTTATTATAAAATACGTTATAAACGAATAGATCTACTTTTCATTTCTGCCGCTTTTTCAACAAAACACGAGCTCTGTCTGTCAGAAGTGGGATTCGAACCCACGCCCGGAATACCGGACTGCGACCTTAACGCAGCGCCTTGGACCGCTCGGCCATTCTGACATGTAAATACTTCTTGACTACTAAATTTTCCTAATTGTTGTACTGTTTTCAAAATATAAATTCTATAATATATTCGAAATAGCGTGAAAATAAAATAAAGAACACTTATCTATATTTTCAAATATAACACAGATTTGCATGCATTGAATAATATATGCTATACCATGATCAATAAATATAGAACACAAAGTTTCCGTTTCATTGGCACAGGGGTAATTCCGGAGGCTTGTAGCACTAAAGACCGCATTTCGATACTTGTGGTAAGCACATCTCAAGTCCGTTGCACGGCTTTGTGCTTAACTATTAATAAAGAAACAGAGAACTTTGAGTTTTTTCATTAAAAGATAAATGAATAAAACACGTTGCAAGTAATAAAGGGAAGTTTATATTTAGATAATCCTACTTTGTACTTTACGTTTTTCAAGATAAAAAGTCTCTAGTTGTACACAAAGTTGTTTATCATATAATCTCTCTCTTTCTAAAATTATAACTATAACACAATACTTTGTTTAAATATTCAGTAGGTTATCCATGTAATATATTTTGTATGAATTCAGTCAACAATTCTGTATTGGAAGAAATTATTATTACAATTTTGTCACAGAGGTACTCTTTTACCAACGAATAGTGTGATTGTCTGTACATTATAACGCTTTCACGGCTTAAAGGGCGAGCATGCTTGGCGCGGCGGAGATGCGAACTCGCGACCCTCAGATTTCAAGTCGCACGCCTTCACACGCTTGGCCATGCCTGGCTCTGGTCAATGTAACAAAGCGTTCTTCTTTCCATACATAAAGTAGTCAAAATAAAAATCCTTTAGGAATGGGCCCAGCATGGCTAGGGGGTTAAGGCACTCGATTTGTAAGCCCCGTCACACCCAACACGCTCGCCCTTTCAACCGTGAGGGCGTTATAACGTGACGATCCATACCACTATTCGTTGGTAAAAGAGTCGCCCAAAAGTTGGCGTTTGGTGGTGATGACTAGTTGCGTTCTCTCTAGTCCTACACTGCTAAATTAGAGACGGCTAGCGGAGATAGCCTTCGTGTAGCTTTGTACAAAATTCAAAATCAAACCAAACCTTTGATAATGAATATGATATGCGGGTATCGTATGTTTTTTCGTAATACATGTTATTTTATATCTTTCATTTAATTGGTTTTATGCAGTTTTAGCATAAAAATGTGGTCCAGAAAGTTGTTGAGATTGTGCCTTATATTGATCGAAGACGACAACGAAAATGTTTTGTACCAAAGCTGAAATGTATAACAACCAGGAGAAAACTGACACAATGACAATATTCAAACACGCGTATATACATGTTCAGTCAAAGAACAATTAAAATATGTCAACAATAAAAGTTCACAGAATAACAAAAGATTCATCTAAGGAGTTTGCTACAAAGTTATTTTGAATCTGATTGAGTTCGAGAAAGGATTGTTGTTGTTGTTTTGAATTAAGCACAAAGCTACACAATGAGCTATCTGTGCTCTGCCCACCTCGGGTATCGAAACCCTATTTTTAGCGTTGCACGTTCGCAGACATACCGCTGAGCCATTGGGGAGCCTGAGAAAGGAAAGAGACTGGATACATGTGTGAAGCACGCAATGAAAATAATATTTACAGGTGAACGCAAACCAGGCCCGGCATGGCCAGGTGGATTGAGGCGTTCGACTTGTAATCTGAGGGTCGCAAGTTCGAATCTTTGTCGCACCAAACATGCTCGCCATTTCAGCCGTGGGGGCGTTATAATGTGACGGTCAATCCCACTATTCGTTGGTTAAAAGAGTAGTCCAAGAGTTGGCGGTGGGTAGTGATGACTAGCTGCCCCTTCCCTCTAGTCTTACACTCCTAAATTAGGGACGGCTAGCGCAGATAATCCTCGAGTAACTTTGCGCGAAATTCAAAAACAAACAAACGAATGCAAACCACAAAGAACAGTCGCTTTTACTTGTTTTCTTTTTACGTTCAGATGTTTTATATAAGTTACAGTCTGAAAAAACTTCCTAGTAGACACTTAAATCTATATAGTCTTACTTTCCCAGGGTGACTCGTGTTAACATTTGACTGTTGTCATTTCTCATTAGAAAATACCCTAAGTTATAGCCTCTGCACATCACCTGACTGACTGTAGAAACAGGCTGCTGGCTGCACGTACCTATAGGTATGTTTTTGGTATTTCAATTAAAACTAATTTTCCCAAAGGTATACACGATAGGCCCACTTCCTAATGGAGATTAGAGTCGGAAGTGGTGGAAAGTAATTTTGAATTTTCTCTCAAACTAATTGAGTTTGTGCAAAAGAAATAACAACAGCAAAACGGACTGATATACATTCAGTAAAAAGTATCTATTTCTTTAAAAATACGCTGTTTAGATTAGCGCAAAGGAAAAAACTGCATTTGCTAGAGAACTGTGTAGATCAGAAATATGCAAAATCTACTTGCAGGACCTATTGTTTATTGTCAGATATACAGAGTATAATATTTATAGCTACACAGTTTTGCCAAGTAAATGCCTGTGAAAAATAATTCAAAATTAGCATAAATATATGCTTGGGAATTATTACGAAAAAGAGTTTGTTAAAACAGACTGAAAATATTAATTATCTGTAAGAAGAGGGCAATGCATGACTAGGGCGACACCCCAACACAACCTAAATATGCATCTGTAGTTAAAAAATGCATGCCTAGCAGCATAGAGCAGTGGAAGATAACTAGAGTTGAATGAAACTGTTAAGGAATCCTAATGTGCATTTCATACTATGCTTTAAATCATTAATCAAGTAAAGTTAACCAAGCTACAAATATTTTGCATTCTTCTCTTAACAGCTAAAAATAAAAGAAGCAAAGCTAGAATTGAACCTGAGGGCACACGATTTGATCACATGCGAAAACCACGGATATCATGTGACACCTGAACTTTTGCAACCAAATGTATTTCTAAGCGACAATTTCTTTATACATGTAAATGATTGTCTAGAACTTTAATGGCGCAGTTATGTTGAGTAAATATGAGAAAAAGAAATAAACTGCGTATGACTGAGGCACTGAGTAACCACAATTATTCGATACAAACAGTGGCGAATTTAGATTAGGCACACCTGACTTTTGAGTTTTGAGGCTGGCTCCTAAATTTTAAAATATTTGGCGAGGCTTGGTGCAGGTGTAATTTTGTACCAACGGAACGCAAATTAGGAATGTTCTAGTTCCCAGTGTTGACACACTTGTCATCTAAACACATTGAACCCGATCTAAAAAAAATTAATTATTTGTGATACGGCAAACCTCGTTGTAACTTCTTTTACATATTCTGATAAATGATATTTAAGCATCTAGTGAACTAAGTTTTTAATAATACCTCCGCACAATTAGGCTAAGAAACAATAGAACGTTTTCATTTAAAGTGAACTGAAAAGGAAACTATAGAAATCCAAAATAGTTTTTCTTAGAAAGAAGTTAATATTTTGATTGGAAGATTTCTTATCATTTAGAATAGCGTCATCTATAATTAAGAACTTCGGAAAGTTTTCGGTAAAAGTCGGTATGATTTGTACAGCGAACCATGATCGGTTTAGCCTAACGTTCTGCCCACGTTGTCTTTTCCAAAATGTCTGTTGTAGGTAGTGTTCTCAGTGTTGGAGGTACAAGAACTTCGGGAGAATCTGTTAGAACGCAAAATGGTAAAGTGTTTGTTGATACAATATTATTTATGAAGTATATTTATTTCGTATGTAAAAATCTGAAAGTATCCTGTTTATTGTAATTAAGGTTTACAAAAATGGGTTTGCAGATGTTGCGTGCCTTTGCTTGTGAATGCGAGTTGGTAGGCCTTATTGTCTCGTGAGTCATATTCCCTGTTAAGTGTAGGGTGTTCCATCGAAAATTCTGGAAACGATAGGAGTCGGATTTGAATTGAAATGTTGGAAGTATAATGTTCAGAATGCATCAAGTTAAAGTAGTTTAACTTAGTTAAAGCGTATATTGTATTCAGAAAACATAGACGTTTATAAAATTTTAGGAAATTTCTAAAACGTTTTAATAATTTAAAAATGTTAATATGATGAAGATGCATACGAGACTAAGACGTTTTTGTTGAATTGATTATTTGAAGTGTAATAACAGACAAAAATATCGAATTTAGTTAAACTGAGAGAATAAGAAATTGTAGAATCTGGTCTTTGTTAACATTATGCACCATCCTACATGTGCGGTACAAATTAAATGGAAAGTCATCTTTATATAGACTGAGCATGACAATTAAATATGCAGACCTGGATATTATTTGTAAATGAATATAATGCTTGTTTTTGTAAAGAAGAAAATTGTATTTAGGGATAACTGTTCATAAAGAAAATTATAAAATCAGTTTTTTAAGTGAAATATACAATAATAATAATAATAAATATCCAAGTTTTATGTTGGGTTGCTGTGTGGAAAAACTTGTTTCTTTAAAAAAACGTGGAATGTTAATTTGTCAGTTTTTATGCTTTGTTCTTTAGGTTCAATTTCAGCATAGTGTAATTGATGTAAATCATAGTAATACTGAGACAGTTAACTCTTTCACTTTGGCCTTGATATAATGTACACAAGTTTGTCTATACATTATATATTTGTACTACAACTTTTGATACAGCATGGGTATCTTCACAAAATTTGGTAGACTTTTAGGCAAAGATTGCAAGTATTTTGTATACTAAAATAAGATTTTTCAGTGAAATATTTTTACTAAAGATTTGTGTGCAAAAATACTCTTTCGTTACCAGTCTGAGTGTAAAGTGATTTCATGTTATGATTTAAAAAATATTCTTTGTCCCAAAAATCTCAAATATTATTTTCATGTAATCTCTAGAACTGCATCAATACATTTGAAATGTTTGTTTTTAGTGAAACTTTTTTTTTCTGTACCCTTAACTCTGTGGGGTCTGTCACTTGACTAACCTTGCAATCATTGTGGAAAAATTAGTAAATAAATATAAATTGTTTTTTCTAGAATGACTGTGTTATAACACAAAAATGCAAATGTTAAGTGTAAGTCTCATTATGCTGTGTATATATATATTTTATTTTATTGGCATTCCAGTCATACCAGTTAACTCTACATAACTTGCAATAATGAGGTGTACGTGTACATATTATGTATCTAGTAATATAAAACTGACCTTTTGTCTTCCCTCTCTTGGTTGTGTTTCAGTATACTAGTATTTTGTAATATAGTCACATTTCAATTATGAAGAGGTGAAGGAGGCCATTGTGTTTGATTCAGTACATAAGATATATTTCGGCAAAATAAGATATGAGGTTCTTGTTTTATATTCTAGCAAGGTAATATTAGTAATTTGAGTTCCAAATTTGTATGAAACTATAGACTTAGTATTTTGACATCATGTATATCTAATTTTAAACAGTGCTCCATTCAACATACCACATGACTTACAAAAATCTGTAATTAATGTGTTCTTTTAATATTTACTTTTAAATGAAGAAATTAACTGGTATATAATATTAAGTTTTGAATTATAATCTACAATTTGATGTCAAACTTATTGACATAAATTAGTAGTTCAATAAAATTTTGAATTCTTCACAAACGTGATGGCATGACCTTGACCTGTGACAAAAGGGATAATGGAATGAGCTACAATCTCCTGTTGTGCACTATTCTGAAAATATTAGGTTGTCCAGAAATAAATTTCAGAATTCTCACAATCATATTTAGAAATTGAATATTGAGTAATTAATCGTTGGTTGGTTTAATCCATTTTTGTTTGTTATGAGACCTGCTCTATGTTGCTATTGTGGAACCGAAATGACCCATTTCTTGAACAGATAGTGATATACAATGAAAAGTGGATTCTGTAAGACAGTCAGAAAGGATCTACACAATGGCTTGATTGCAAAACAGCCCCAAAGCCAAAGTTTCTCCAAAGAAAGGTCATGGTGACTGTGGTCAACATCATTCACTGTAAGTTCTCTTCAGTTGAAAGGTCCTTATTCTTCTTCATGGCAATGAGCTCTCAATGTGTCAAGGATGATGCTAAAAAATTGAACAAATTGGGAATTGATGTTCTGTTTCATACACGTTGTTCCCCAGACCTTTCCTCTATGGATTTTAATTTTTTTCAACCACTTTGACAACATTTTGAACAATAAATGCTTTAACAACCAGGCAGCTGCAAAAAAAGCTTTCAGGGAATTCATATGTGGACATTATTGGTCGTAATGGACAATCTGGTTTAAGAGGTTTGGGGATGCTGTATATTTGTGGCGTGTATGAGTTGGTTTTGCGTAGGTAGAAATAGTGTTTGTGAAATTGTGTTGGCTTTTTTCATTTTTAGTAGTATTTTGTTTAGTTGTGTTTCATGTGTCTTTGTTAGATTTGTGTGTATTGGTTCAAATTTGTTAGTGTCTGATAGGATGTTTTTCATTTTTTGTATGTATTCATTTGTGTTCATTATGACTATAGCATTTCCTTTATCTGCATTTAGAATTTTTATATTTTTGTCTTGTTTTAGGTTTTTAATGGAATTAATGTCTCTTTTGTAAAATTATTTTTTAGCTTTCTGTTTTGTGAAATTATGTTGATGGTTTTGTGAGAAAATTCTTTGAAAAAATCATTTTTAAGATGTTGTTTTTAGGTGTTTCTGGAAAATATAAATTTTTAATTGTTCCTGGGAAGTTTGGCTGTTGGATGTCAATAAAATTATCTAAGTTGTCTTCTTTCTGTTGGTAACTCCTTTCAAACATGTGGTCAGCTTCCGGTCAGTTACCTCTGTCTTTCTTTGTGAACCTGACGATGATCGAAGAAGTTTGAAACGTTGTTCGCTCCTTTACGTAAAAAATTTTCTCAACCCAAACAAGCCGTTTTTTACATATATATTTTTCAGGGAGTTCACTGACCATAGAAACTGATTTCTACATTAAGGGCATAAACAGCATATTACATGTTTGTAAAAGTGTGTTGAAATAAATGGTGCTTATTTTGACTAAAGCATGTTTTACAACATTGGTTTATACTTTTCCAAATTTTCCTGTTAAAATACATGTATTTATGGACAATCTAATAATTCAATGTATTCAAGTATGTGTAATATTTTGTTGAATATTTACATTGTGTTGACTTGGAAAGATTGAGTAAATTATTGGTGCCCAATCATTTTTCAGTACATGCTCTTGATAAAAATAAGTGAATATTAAATTTGTGCAGAATGGTAAAGATAGACTGTAAACTTTTATCAGTGATTGTTTATAGTGTAAGCTGATGTACAGTATTTCTGGTGTGTAGGTGGTGGTTTTGAATCTTGTATTTTAACTTGTATGTCGAAGTGTAAGATTTTTTTGTAAGGTGCTTCAGATACCTTTTTTTTTTCTTTACAGTTATGGCATCATGTTCTATTTCAAACATAGTGAAAAGCTCACTAGGGCCAGTTGGTCTGGACAAGATGCTTGTGGATGATGTAGGGGTACGTTAGCCACTGTTTTGTTAGCTTCCTCTTTTATCTCATTTTTGTAATATATTAAAGAAGCTCTTGTTTCAGGAAAATTAAGTTTCCATAAATGAGCACCATTTTTTAAAGATTTAATATAGAATATTTAATGTTATAACAATTGCTTATATTTGAATATTCATCCAGTTTTATCACTGCTTTTTAACATTTTTTGAAGAAATTACATCTTGAAATTAATGGCTTCAAAACTAACTTTACTTTTAAGATAATTTATAGAATAAGCTTGCACTTCTGTAGACTGAAACTGAGGATTTTAATTTTTATGATTGATTAACTATGATTTTGCATAAAAAATATTTAATCTCTATGACATTCAGGAGGCATAAGTGGGGTTCATTTGTGTTTTTCCATTAAGAATATTTATGATCAGATTTTCAATTTTGTGCCAGTTGTTCATTTTAGACATAAAACATTTTTTGTAATGTAATTTAATGCTTATAATGCTTTTAATATAAACCAACATGAAATTGTTTTGGAAATTTCAAGTGCCAAATGTCTCGAACATCTCCAGACAGTTGAGAACCTCTGTGCCGATACCCTGTTTGACAGTTTGCAGTTAGACATCACAAATTAGAAATCTGATTGCAGTACCAAACTTTTGTGATTTTAGCAATGTAAAATGTTTTATTTACAGAAAAGCACACTTTTCAATGAAAAAATAATTAAAAATTTGTGGATGCCAGGTCTTTTTGTACATGTTTGATGTAAAAGACTGTTTAGCATAAGTGTTGTCATTTAGTTTAGTTAATGATTATTTTGTTTTCATAACAAGCATATAAAAGGTAATCATTTTAAAGGCTAGTTATGACAATTTTTTCTACATAGCTTGATAAGTGTTGTATGTTTTGTGTAGTTCACTTGTAATATATTCTTTTATTTTTAAACCTCTTAAATTTTTCTTGCTATGCGAGTTTGTTACCTCATATTATCTCCTAGCTTGTAGAAAGTTGTAGGTCTCAGTTGGAAAAGAAAAACTGTTCAATCAGGAAAAGTTATTAGTGGTGCCACACACCCATGTGAGTCCCTCATTTGGTTTGTGCTTTCTTCAAGATTCTTTTTTTCTTATCAGTTACTCTTAACAGTTTTACTGTAACATACAATAGTGAAGTTTGTGACTTATTCCAAAGTAGAACTGTTTGATACCATATATATAAAAACGGCTCGTTTGGGTTGAGAAAAGTTTTTACATAGAGGAGTGAACAACGTTTCGACCTTTTTCGGTCATCGTCAGGTTCACAAAGAAAGAAAGAGGGCGGGCTTAGATGTAAACTACACTGACAAACATTACACCAACATTATTTATAAAATACAATGTGATAACTGCCACGACTTCTATATTGGAGAAACAAGTAGAAAATGGAAACCAGATTTAAAGAACATAAGTTGCCTTCACACGGTTTCGAACACTGCAAGTCAAATAAACACAACATAACCATAGAAAACACTCAAATACTAAATAAATAAACAAACATAAACAAATGCAAAATTAAAGAAGCCTTACTTGTACAACAACTTAAGCCCAAAATAAACCAATACAAAGGAACACCTTTATACCTGTATGAAAAAATATAAATAATAATAATAAATAATATAAAATTATATATTCAAACATCTAAGCCAACCCTCTACATTTCGACACTCAGTTACACAACCCCTTTCAAACATGTGGTCAGCTTCCGGTCAGTTACCTCTTTCCTTCTTTGTGAACCTGATGATGACCGAAGAAGGTTGAAATGTTGTTCACTCCTCTACGTAAAAAATTTTCTCGACATCACTAATTATTGTTTGATACCTTCACCCAGTCATGGAACATGGTATTATAAACTTTTTCCATTTGTATGGTTGTGTTCGTTTATTTGACTTTTAAATTTCAAATTTTAAGATGCTACTTCAGGGTTGTCTTCTATCAGCACATTTACACAGGCTTCATGTGGTAATCCTTGGTGGGTGAATTATCTTATCGGGAAATTGATCATCCACTTAACTGACTTTTGTGAGGCTCCAACTTTAGAAAGATAAAGCATTATACTGTCATGGTTTTTTGAATATTTTTACTCTCGAGGAGACAAAACTCTTTAAAAGGCATGACCAGATGTAATTAGACAGGTAGTGAGTGATTTACAATGAAACAATCCTATAGAAGGAATATCATTGTGTTGCAATTTTAAAAGCTACACAAGATAAGATAAAAGAAGCAAGCATATGTCAGTTTTGAAACACCTTTGTTCTAATAGTAGTTGCATATACAATACCATGTAGTCTAAAATAAAGCTTAGATGCACTATTACTGAGGAACAAAAAATATTTATCTGGATATTGGTTTCAATGCTTTCATGCGTGTTCTTCATTTCAACACTTGTTTGAACCTGGATTGATTGTTTAAATGTTAAATGACTGCTGTCATATCTAAAAATACTATTTGTAAAGTTAAAAATCAGATATATAATTATGGTGGAGTCAAGTAAAGATAATTGTTATAAATGAAAATGTTTTGAATGCATTATAAAATATAATCAAGGTACTTGAAGTGATTTTGTTTTCAAATGTATCTTGGAGTGGTTGGTAGGGGTATTAACATTTACTAATAAAGCAGAAAATAACATTTTGACCTTCTTAGATCATCTTCAGGTTAACTCTCTTTGAAGATGAACTGAGAAGGTCGAAACATTGTTCTCTGCTTTATCAGTAAACGTTAATACCCAAACCAGCCATCTCGAGGTACATTTTTACTTTGAGTGGGTTTTTCGTTGTCACGAATTATTTTTGTTCACTGTTTGCCTCAAATCTCATTATTTTGGTTATTTCTGAAGATGATATAGATTAGTCTTGGATAAACAGAATAAAATTGAATGTGTGTTGATCAAGACATTCATGTTTTGATTTACTGAAGCTATAGATAGTCATTTGCACAATGTTTGGTTTTAGCTGTTAAGTTTTAATTCTTCCTTTTCTATAGGATGTTACAATAACAAATGATGGAGCAACAATTCTTAAACTACTTGAAGTAGAACATCCTGCTGCTAAAGTTCTGGTAGAACTTGCTCAGCTGCAGGATGAGGAAGTTGGAGATGGAACAACGTCTGTAGTAAGTATTTTGCATGTGTTACAGACTTGTGAAAGATTTGCAGTTGTGAGCCTCATGTAGGTAATTTATGAGATCAGAGTAAAACTCTTTAGGTTGAGCACTTGTTACACCATCTACCAAATTTAGTTTTCAATGATATCGTAAACTAGACAAGATAACGTGATGGTATTTCAATACATTTGGCATACCCAAACAGATTTCCCTAGAAGTTATCTGTGGTTCCTGATGTGTTTGTTATTAACAAAATATTAATCCTTTGTAGAAAGTTTTAGTTAAATTCAAAATTTAATTTAAAAAAAACTTGTTATTTATGTAAGTTATTACACTAGGTATCAAAATGTAAATTGCAAATACAGTTTTTGTGTTAATTTGAAAAGGAAGTATTAAAAATATTTTTAAGCTTGTTTTGTCATGTGATGTAAATTCACTCTTTATTTTTCCCTCTTTAGGTTTGTACAGTTTCTGTGGTATAGTTAAATAACAGAGTTAAACATACAATTTGAATGTTTTAACTACATGGGTTTGGTCAAATTGATCAATCACATGACAACTTTGTGCTCATTCAAAAGTAATTATAATTTTAATATAGTATATGTATCTATACCAAATTTGATACTTTCAGTAAATATTACATGTTTTATACATACAAAAAATCAAATTTGTAGTGAAATATCTTTAAACTAATAAATATTTGTCTTAACATATCAAGTCTTTGATTAGTGCAAGTGCAAAGTAATTTTCATGTTAAGATTAAAAATACTTCATCTAAAAAAAAACAACCCAAATCTCATTTTCATATCTAAAACCTAGATACATTTTGGATGTTTTTTTTCAGTAAAACTATTTTATTTATATTAAATGAAGTAAATAATATTTTTCTAATATTTTGCTTGTCCCATGACTTTCCCAGTTGACAAATGCTAGTCATGCTGGGTATACGCATGGGATAAATCAGTCTTTTCATGTTAGGTCTGATTTATAGTAATGGATTTCAAAATAACCACTACCATATGGATTCTAACATGTACACTCACTTATTACTTGATTAAGTTTGGAATTATTTTTGAAAAATATTAGTGAAGTCTTGATCTGATTGCTTTTAATGTAAACATTTAAGTATTAAAACTGGGTAAGTTACAAACATAATGCAAGTTTGTTTAAGCTGCAGTTTTTTAATTCTCTAGTAATTATTTGTATACATGCTGGACAAGATTTAAAAGTTTTAAAGAGACATTTAAGTAATCATTAACTTAGTGTTACTGTGTGTTTTTGTTATACTTTTGTTAAAGGAAAGGTCGATTTAGATTTGACTAGAGCAATTTCTTTAACCCCACCACTGTGGGACATGAGTCAAAGACAATGTCATAATATTTGTTGGCTTGCATTCATATTTTTTTAACTACTATTTCATCAGTTGATAACTCTGCATTTTGTATCAAACTGTGCATAATAATTCAAATTTAGTATGTATGATATGTTATTCAATTTCCTAACCTAAAAGTAGATATTAAAAGATGCCTAAACATTGATTTTTGTGTCATGTGGTATGTTGAATGCAGCATTGGTTCAAATTGGGTTTGTAATGACAAAACAGTTTGCAGTTTTATGTGAATTGTAAACTAAAATTACCTGTATTAACAAGATAGTGTAAAATAATATCTTCCTGTTTTTTCTGTTTGCCAAGAAATTCATGCAGTGAATATGCCCCCGGACCCCCATAGTCAGGCTGCTGCTGTGCTGTGGCACCTCTGGCGCCAGGCTATATACCTTTTCCTCTTTTTTTCATAAATGTCATTGGCATGCCTGAATATAGAATACAGGAGGTAAATATGAATGACAATTATAAACAATGTTGAAAGTGACCCCCCGTTGGCATCAATGCAGGCTTGTATCCTTCTTAGTTTGTTTCTAAACACTGCTGTCAGTTGCTGGCTTGAAATAGACAATGAATGCTGATTACAAAACTGCACAGTGACTTTTCGAACACCCTGTACATAAATTTTAACTTCCTGTTACTGTTAACAGTTTTATATTAGTACAAAGGCAGTTGGGTATGAAATCTGGAAAAACAATATATATATCTAGTTTTAAATGTTGAACAATAGATGCTCAACAATGTGTTTTATAGGGAAGTAACTTTTTTTTCTCGTGCAAAAATGTTTTTTAATGTACTAAGAACTGTTATTTTGAGTACAGAGGTTAACAAGTACTCCAAGTTATTTATCCAACAAAATATTTATTGCCCTATCAAGTTCCTAAGCAAAAAATTTGCTGCTCAAAGTGTTGGTTATGATATTTGTGTATATAATATTATTATACTAAAAAAATTTGCTAACATTTTTCATTTAACATTTCAAAAATTTCTAATACAGCAGCTTTTTGTCTGCTACCTTACTACCTCATGTGAGTTGGAATAGCACTTAGATGGCTCAGACATTGTAATGCTACAAGATTTGTACAGCTTACCTGACTGGATTTTGGATATCTGTTTTGATAATCCAGTGAGAATGACTACTACTTTCTGTTAAAATCCAGTTCTTTTTCTTGTTTATGTTGATACAACTGTTAACTAAGTTGGACTTTGCAGCTGCTACTTGAAGAGGTAAAATATTATGTAATGTTGCTGTTAAAAATTTAATTGTTATACTGATACAGTATGCTTTATCAAGTTGAGTACAGTATCCAAAGACCTGAGAATATCAGACCCTGAAAAGGCCAAAACCTGTGAAACATGTTGAATATTATTTTAAGAGCATGACAAGTTCAGGTATTGTTAGATTGAAATAATGCTTGTGCAAGATTATACTAATAGTTTTTTGTTGTTGTGTTTTTAATCTGGGATTTGATTTTATTAATTAGCAATTTATTTTACTTTAGGTAATAGTTGCAGCTGAACTTTTAAAGAATGCTGATGAACTGGTTAAGTGTAAGATCCACCCAACATCTATCATTAGTGGATACAGATTAGCCTGCAAGTAAGTACAGTTATAAATGTTTGTTTCAGAGATGCTACTGTGTCTCTGAACGGGTTGAATTTGATTTAGTACCTGTTGATGTATGTTATGTCAAAGTTGAAATATCTGCTTAAATGTTTGACAGGAATAATTAGGCAGCCTGGGTTTAGTTGCTAAGTGCAATAAAGATTCTTGATTCACTTTTCTAGTTATCTGTTAGAAAGTTTACAAGACTGAAATGAAGCCGTTAAATTGTTTTCTTGTAAAATATCAGAACTAAATGTAACAATCATTACAATAAAACATGATGGTAATTATATTTTGAGATAAACATGTTTTAAAAATTGCTAGAGGTTTCTTTTTGATGCTGACTATTGATTAAAAGTTACCTTTCTGGACTGCTTTGTGTCAGTACTAGTTTTACTATTACATAATGCTAGGTGAAACCTTGCTGATGTTTTCATACTTGTCAAGAAAAGTCACATAGCATCAGTATTTTTTTTCTTTTCTGTATTTGTATATTTAATTTAAATTCTCAAAGGCTTATGATGTATGATGGAGATATTACTACTCCTAATTTACATTCCTGGTAAATTTAGGCCTGAAAAAAACACTAAATTTTAATATTTTTAATCTGTAAAGAAAGTTGACTTTAATATAAGTAAAAATTGGCAAAACTTTGTGTGTCATAATTGTTTTTTACCAATTTATACTATCAGTTTTCATTTATATCCTGGTTTGTCAGAATTCCAATTTGATAAATTGTTTCTTGAAAATTCTGTTATTCAGTGACACAGATGCACATTGTAGCTTGTATGATTTCATAATGATGTACTTGGGTAAAAATATGTTCTTAACTTCAATAAAAGTAGCTCGTTTAAAGAAATCTTGGTGTTACTTTAAACTTTACTTTTAGTAGTTACGAGCCTTCTTGAATTTACTTAGGTTATATGAGTAAGCAGGTTTAACACTTAGGTGGTATTTAAAATATTTTCTTACACCAGTCAGTAACTTTAATAATGTTACATGAACAAAACCTTGGACATTGCATAACCAACAAAACTGTAGAAATAATGGATCAAGTTATGAATTTTTAATTTTAAATTAGATACTTTTTAAGTAAGTTTATTAATTTTCATGTAGTTTGATCAAGTGTATAAACAGAAGATACCAATGATATTCCTCCAGTTAGGAAACGGTTGAACAGTTTTTTAGAAATTTACAGTAAGATAAGACAATTTTAAAGGTAGTACGTAGTTCATAATACTTGTATTAAAATGATAAATTTTTAAGTAAGAAAATGTGTTTATAGACATTACAAAATTGTATACTTAAAGTTTCATATCTATGGTGCACATAAATGTATGCTTTAGTTTCCTCTCAATGATGAAAGAATTTTCAGAGATATATACCTTTGAAGAAACTTAAGGCAGACTCTGAGAGAGGGTTTTTATAGTTAATTTTTCTGAACTTTTGATTGTGGTGCTTTTTTAACAAGAAGTTTTCATCCTCAGAGAAGCTTGTAAGTACATACAAGAAAACCTGACCATAAATGTGGATGAATTAGGTCGAGACTGTATTGTGAATGCTGCCAAGACTTCATTGTCATCAAAACTTATTGGATCGTATCTTTTTAAAATTTTGTGGTTTGTTTTATTTTTTGTTATACAAAGTAAGAAGTTAAACATTTAGTATAAATAGTTTTATCAATGTAAACATTGTCTTAATTCCTTGAAAGGTTTTAAAGAAATAATAAATCAACACTTCAAAGGAGTAAACTATACATAACAGATTTTGTATTATTTATTACCTCGGGTCATACATTCGGTAGAGTATTGTCTTAAAAAAAGAAATACTGCTATGAAATGTAACATAAATTATTTTATGATATAGAAATTGTAAAGGCAAAGTCTAATTTTTATAGCCTTCAGTTTATTTGTTTATGAAGTCATAAACTAGAAAGTTTCTCATTTGCTACACTTATCTGTTACATCTTTTCCAAGTTGAAATAATTCTGACATTTTATACTGTATCGTTTATATTCAATAGAAAGGTGAAGTTTTAATGTATTGAATTATGGGTGATGCTACATTGTTTTTAGTGCAGAGTATTGCCAATTTTCAGTTCAAACGTGTATCTCATGGTGTTCACATTTAGTAACTCAGGGAATTAATCTTCTCTTGCCTTAGTTAGAAAGCCAGTTATATGACATTATTTCCTTGTGCTTGTTATTATTCTGTTAAAATATAATCAGTGCACTAGTACTATAATTCTATATAAAATGCTTAATTTCGTTGGTAACAGACGAAAAAAGGGTATCTTATTTGTCAGTGTACTTTATTGTTATAAAAGTAACTAAAATGTAAAAATAAGAAACTAGATTATGTAGTATAATGAAAAAGTACAATAATAATTCTTAAGGTACATATTAGCTTGTGTATTTAGTCATTCAATACTGTGACATGAAGTACTTGTTTGAATGACTTACAACTTGTTTGGCAGTATTATTAACTACATGGGTTTGCAGGTTAATAAAATTAGGAATAAAACTGATGTAGACTGTTACAACCCTTAAACTATAAAGGATAAAATTTTTATTACCATCTACAGTCATTATGGAAAGAGAAGGGGGGTATGTGTAATTTAAATTTTTTATATTATTATTGTAGTTACAAGGTTTATTAAATTGACCAAGTTTCAGTAGAGTTGGAATAGAGAATAGAGAATGTTTTCTTTAAGAAATGTGATATTTATTTATGAGGTTTTAAATGTTATTCAAATGATATTTGAAAATTTTGAATTTTTTTTTGTCTTAGCATATAAATCATCGTCGTTCCATATCGTTGTAGAAAATCTTTAGTTAAAATACTTAATCAGAATTTCTACGTAAAGAAAATAAATTTGTAATGTTTAATAAAAGCCTTCAGAGTTTTGTGAAGAAACACAAAGCAAACTAAATGTAATGGTATAGAAGCTAATTCCATTATGGTTGTAGTTACAAAGACATTGATTGACAATGTATAGTAAGATTTGAAGGAATATTTTTAAAGGAATTACTTATACAGCATTCTTAAAGTTCTGAAATACAGATATTACTTCCTATGTGTTAGTAAAAATATTAATTTGTAATAATTCATTTATATTAAATTTTAAAAGTTGACTATGATAAAACTAAAAAATATTTAGTCTCAAATGTTCCAATGAAACTTAATGGAATTTAATACAAAATACTGCCTGAAATTAAGTTAAAAATTCAACATTCCTGTAAATTTGTAAAGCACTGTACTGTGCGTAATCTTGTAAGAGAAAGAAATTTTTTGGAAGGTTGGACCTACTTTTTGAGTAAACTATTTGCCCTAACTTCATAGTTCAGTGGGTATACTTGTCAGTGCTCGGTATTTCAATATGTGGTTCACCCAGTGACTTTTAAGTGTTGAGTGTAAAACAATAAACATGCATATGTATGAAAAGTTTGTTTGAAAACTATACTTGGTAAACTGTCTGTTAATTTTTTATCTAGAAAAGAGCTGCTAATTTGTTATACAGAATATGAGAACATTATATTAACATGTTTCTGAAGTCTTATTACAACTCATGTTTCTGTGTCTAATCATGTTCTATCTGGAAACTGTGCATCTTGACAATGGCTTTGCAGTGCACTTTTTGTAGTAGAAGGCTCCATAAGAATGCTTTTTTCTGAACATACAAGTACGCAGAGATGACAATTTTCTAGCACTTATTTTAACAGTCTAATGCCACAGGAATTTGAGTGCTACAACTAATGGCTTAAGTGGTATGTTATAGAACAGCATAAATATTCATTTCTTTCAGTGATTGGTTGAAGTTGAACAGATATGTTATGGAAGCAGCTTGTGCATTTGTGACTTGCATCATTTTCCAGATGAAGATCCTTGTGTGTTTTTACAATTGATGTTTGTTTCATGAATTCATTTTCATTACAAGATACTACATCTTAGTTAATCACAATTGTGGTATGACTTACTACAAGTCTCTCTCTGAGTGGTACTTGATACCCTAAGTTGATTATATGTTTTATTTTTCAAATACCATATTAATTGCAGGTGATTTTTCTTTTCTTAAATTCTAGAACTCTGTTCTGAACATATCTTTATGATCTGAATGTAAGACTTGCCTTGAGAAATGCTTTTACATATCCTTCCCAAAATGTCTTTTTTTAGTGGCATCATGCTTCCTGCAGAATGTCATGATGTATTGTATTGGCCTGATTATAAGGTGTTTTTTTGGTTAATAGTTAGGCTGTAAAATTCATAGTTGCCTTATAATTGTGGCCAACCACAAACTCCTTCCCTCTGCTCTAGCCTGTCACAATCCTGCATGTCCTGATAGCATCTCTATGTTTATGCACCAGATGTTTCCTCAAGGTCATTGCCAGTTCTTGTCAATGATACTTGGAATGTTGGATAACCAACATTCAGAAAGAGGAAAGTATGAGAAAATCTTTAATAAAAAAAAAATTGTAATACTTATTCAAAAACCTGATACTGTATGTATGAAATCCTTGTAATGTTTACTAATAATATAGAAAATTTAACAAAGATTCATGTGCATTATCAAAGATTATGGTTTAAGTACTCTGATAGGTAATTTCATGTTACAAGCTGCTGGTTGGTTTTCACTCAGCCTGTATTGGTAGGATTAATTTATATTAAATATTTGAGATTGTAGGTTAGCCAAGCATATAGAGTACCTTAATAGATGTTTATCTATTATAAAGGCATAATGTATTCAACTTATTTCAGCAGACAGAAAAATATGATGCAAGCAGTTTATTTTTAAATGGTGTAGTTATGAAAATCTCACAATAGAAACCTTAAATTCTGAAATATATTTAATTTACTTTCATTATTATTCTTTCTTATTAGAGGCAGTGTAATGTTTTCATGTTTCATTTTTTTAAAGTCTGAAGAAATCTGAAAATACAAAAAATGTAAGTGTGAGTGCTTTGATTAAATTATCTTCATTGGTGGGTACTTTGAATATCTCTCTTCTGTATAGTAATTTTAACTTTTTGTATTTTTACATAATCTTCGAAAACGTTCCTTAACAGTGATTTAGTGATTCGGATTTCTTTGCTAACATGGTAGTTGATGCAGCAATGGCCATCAGAACATCAGATGGTAAAGGTGGTTTCAAATATCCAATTAAAGCTGTCAATGTCTTGAAGGCCCATGGACGGAGTACAAAGGAAAGCATATTAGTTCATGGCTATGCTCTGAACTGCACTGTAGCTTCCCAAGGTAGTTCTTTTATCGGCATCTTGTATGTTATGTCATTAATAGTTACTATAATGTTATTTTGTTATTGTGGAATGTTTGAATGAGCTTCATAGTTGTATTTTTCATAGATTTATTACATCAGAAGGAGGAATGTCTACTTCATAAAAGTGCTTATGTTACTGGATTTCTCATTTTGTGGGATTACATGTAGCCTTTGGACATTATGAGAAAAGTATCTTTATTATAATCTCATTAAACAGAGCAACCCGACATGGCCAGGTGGGTTAAGGTGTTTGACTCATAATCTGAGGGTAGCAGGTTTGAATTGTGTTGCACCAAACATGCTTGCCCTTTCAGCCGTGGGGATGTTATAAAGTGATGGTCAATCTCACTATTTGTTGGTAAAAGAGTTGGCGGTGGGTGGTGATGACTAGCTGCCTTCCCTCTAGTTTTACAATGCTAAATTAGGTATGGCTAGCACAGATAGCTTTCGAGTAGCTTTGCGCTAAATTAAAAAAAGAAAAAAAACAACAACAAACATTAAACAGAATGGGAAATGTTTATGCAATATTTAAAGGCTACCTTAGTAGGTTAAAAACCAGAGAAGTGTTGAGATTAATTCTTAGTTTTTAACTTAATAATTAGTAGTATGGAAACTTGCATAAAATCTTAAAATGACTACAAAAACAAACTGGCAAATAATGTAATGTTGAGCTCTGTTAAGATTACTGGTTTGATTTCAAGGTCTTTAGTTCAAGTATGAATACGAAATATTTGTAGTTGGTTAATGTTTGATTTATTGTATTGTACAAGTGGCTAAAGACATTAAGGAGATTTAGACCAAAATACAGAAAATTTTTCTTTTGTGTGTATATCTTTTTTCTTAATTTTACCACAGGGTTTAGATAAGTGTGATCCAACTTTTGTTTTTTGTTGGTCCCCCCCAACTTCACTTTTCTTCATAGGTGTAGATTATAAATGGTGGGAATTTACAGTCGTGGTTTGTATTTTATTAGCAAAATTTTACTTTCAGTTAAATATTTTCATTAATTTCTTTTAGCCATGCCTAAAAAGATTGTTGGGGCTAAAGTAGCATGTCTAGACTTTGGTTTACAGAAGGCAAAGTTGCACCTTGGGGTTCAGGTTTTGGTCACTGATCCAAATAAGCTGGAAGCTGTAAGAAAAAGGTTTGTCAATTAATAAAAAATTTTATAACAGTTGTTATTTACTTGGTGTAATTGGCACATGTTTTAATTATAAGTTATGATAACAGATTAGATTTCTTTTATCAGTAAGTAAATGATTTGTTGTGAAATAATGCTGTAATATTTTTTCATCATTAATGGTATTAGCTGCTTGAAGTATGAAAAATGTAACAGACACAGTGATTAACAGATTAACTAGTATTTAACATTTACATAAAGGCTGTGGCATATCTAAATTAAAACAATTCAGTTAGATGACCTTTATGAAACTACACTACAAAGCTACATGGAGAAATGATTATTAAGAGAAAATAAGATAATTCTGTAAATGTGGTATGTTAGTCAAGTATTCTTGTTTGAACTTTCTTTAAGCAGTCACAAATTAGCTAAGAGATTTAAAAGACTGGGGAAAAGTTAGACATTGAGGCATGCTTTGAACATCAATGTTGGGAAAATTAAAATGCCCAGGTAGAGGAAGGTCAATAATACCTTTGTCATTGAGCACAGTTTTCTGCTGTAAACATGTATTGTCCTCTAATGTTGAATGTTGAAATGATGCTGTTGTGGTGTTAAGAACATGTGGACCTGTAGTAACAATTCCTTCAGCATAGGTGAGTTCCATCAGTTCTGTGAGGGTTATGTTGTAAATAATTGCATATACTGTGTAGTCTTGAGGGTTCCTGTTGCATCTGTTGAATAATGTTTTAAATATATTGGAAGAGATGGAATCATTCATAAACGTTACATCACACTTCAGCTTAAAGGTAGTATGTTAACTTAATAGTATTTTATAGAGTACCTATACATTTTTTGTACAGTACCAGTGAGTGTCAAGGAAACTTATAAAAACAAGAGTATAACAATTAAAGCAGCTATTCAAACAAATACTCCTTATGTGACTTTTCAAACACCAGAAATGATTCTTTACTGAGTTGTACATTGGGCAGACAAGTATTATTCACTTTATAGTTACTATTGCATTTCCAGTTAGATTTAACAGATGATACTGCTAGATGGACCATTTGCAGAGAGATGAATGAAGTTTCCAACTATCTCCAGCATCTTCCACCCCTTTTATTTTCTTTAAAAAGTGTTATCTTATTGTAACTTACACCTGACTAGTGAGATGAAGTTTTGTGTAAACAACAGTATCATGTTGCATGATTTGTATTCATTAGATTTGATCTTTTATTGTGATCATTTCTTTAATTATGCTAACTTTATTGAAAGAAGCATAGAGACTAGACAGTAATGATTTTAATGATGTTAAAACAACCTTAACTATTTTTATGTCAATGAATTATTTAAACATATATTTTGTATGACCATTTTTTTCTGGTCAGGTGAGCAGGAGGCAAACGAACTGAATTTTATTATTGTGGTTTCCCCTTGAGGTGGATTCCTGTATGTGGTGAGGGACCTCTCAGAGAAGGCTTTGTACATTCAGTTTACTCCTGGGATTTTAACATCCGCCAGCATGTTTACTATGCATGGCAACCCGTGAAGGGAAGGAAAGGATCCTGGTAGTTGAGTGGTGTCTGGGGCATTGCAACACACTTCTTTGGGCTAGTATCAAGCAAGTACCAGCAAGTGGGTGTTGCAGACATTGATGCTGATGTTTGGGTACAGTGCTCATAAAGCTGGTGTTGCTGCAGTATCCTTAATTGGTAGCGTGGTGCATTCCCTTGTAAGACTTTGTGGTGGGAAGGAAGCAATGGGCACAGAACTATTCTGTCATCCAAATTCTACATCTTGGACATATGCCTCTGTGCTACATTTCACTCCTACTTTGGGTATGCAGGTGGACCTTTCCTTGCCTCCATCAGTGTATTTTTCCCACCATGTGAAGAATCTTTTGTTCTGTGTGGATAAATAAGTCAACAGGTCAGTACCTACTCCTGTTGCTGCTCCAACTATTACTTCTAGTGATGGCCCAGGCACATCTCCCTTGGGCTGAGCTCCTGGTGTCTGCTTGGGTTTATCTTCTTTAATTAATTACAATTATGCTATAGGAAGTCCTTTACAACTTGCATTACTGTAGTTTTTCTGCTGTAAACTAGATGTAAACATTGGTTATAATGCTATTTATGTTTTTTTTTAAACTTTGTTTTGTTTTACCTTAATTTCCTTTTATGAATTTTACTAAATTTACTTTAATTTTAACTTTTTACTGGATGTTTGGCTCAGATAGCCTAGCTGCTTTGTGCCATAAAACACCAAACCAACCAGTTATCTTCTTTGACCCCAAGATGCACTATGATTGTTTGTTCACTCCTGCAGTTACTGAAAGCTACTTCAACTGATAAGATTTGGTTATTCAACCCAGAGTAGGATCCATGGATTTTTTTGTTCTCTTTATCTGTTTTCTGGAGACACGTAATCAGTCAGATCTTGATGCTTTCCTGTTCATCTTGTGAGGCTTTAATAGGCACAGTCCTCTCTGAGGTGGTGTTGATACTAATAGGAGTGGTCATTCTTTGGAGCATATACTCTCAGATTGCAACCTGTTTTTTTAATACTGGCTCTTTTACATATTTTCTTGCACCTAGTCAATCTTGTACTGTTACTGATCTATCTATCTTGCTTTCCTTCACATTTCTCTCATTTTTATTGGAGGGTTGACTGTAAACCACATGGCAGTGATAATTTTTCCTGTACTTTTGAAGGAGATTGGCTGTGATCAATGACAACTGATTTGAGAGCCACAGTAGAAGTTGTACCAAGCCAACTAGCTCTCTTTCACCTCTTTCTTGGAAATTGATTCTGCTGCTGTTTTGTATCATCTGTTAACAACTGCATGGAAGCAGTAACTGATTGTATCATTCAAGCAGTTGTTTGTTCTATACCTAAGAATTTTTGACACGGTATCCTCATCTGTGATAGTCTCCATTCTGCCATCAGACATGGAAGGCTCAGAAACAGGCCTGGGATATCTTTTGTGATGACCCACATTGTTTTCTAATGGGCCCATGCTCAGATGACAAATGACAAAGCAAAAAGAAATCTTGGATTAAGTTCACAACAAGCATCTCTTCTACCACCAGTTCTAAAATCGTGTATGACAAGGTTTTGAAGGTCACCAACTGGTGACATGCTTTCTATCTTGCTCTCCATTGGCCAGAAAGTTATTGAGGTATGGAGCATTGCTGATGCTCTTGATGAAGAGTTTGCATATCTTTCCAGCACTTCTATCCATTTCCCTGCTTTCTTGGCCATTATATTTTGGGCAGAGTGATTGCCTCTTTCCTTTTAACCCAATTATCTCTGTGGCTGTAATCTTCCCTTTACACTGGTGGAACTCTTGCTCTTCATTGATTTGGCAGTACATTGGTTGGACCTGATGATGTTCACTGTGAGATGCTGTGTTGTCTCTCATTTCCTGCTCTTCTGGTTTTTTCAACTGGATCTACAAGAGTATATTTTTACTGATGCTTGCTGCAAAGCTATTGTCTCACCTTTTTTAAGCCAAGAAAGGATTCTAATATTCCTTCTAATTATCATCCAGCTTTGACTAGCTGTTTCTGTAAGTTCTTAGAGTATGGTTCATGCTCTTAATGTTTAGTTTCTTGAAGCAAACTTCTCACCCATTCATCATGAGTTCTGTAACAGAGCTCTACTATGGATTAGATTTGTGCATCTGATTAGAATTGAAACATTGATCAGGGAAGCTTTCCTTTTCACCTTGTTCTGTTCTTGAGAATGCTTAAACACTACATGGAAGTATGGCATTTTGTAGGACCTCCATTCATGAGGGTTGCATGGCCATCTACCCATTTTTACTTAGAACGTTTTACTTGATGGGTAGTTCCACGTTCGTGTGGGTTTGACACTTCTCCATTCTTTCACATAGGAATTTAGAGTCTCTTATGGTTGTATCTTGAGTGTCACATTTTTCTGTATAAAAAAAACAATCAGTGTTGTCACAAATTCTTCCTAATGATGCAAATGGGTTCTATGGCAGTGACATCCACAACTCGTCAGTCATTGAATATGAGGTTTATTTAGTGGCAGCTTCATACTGCCCTCAGTTGCTTGTTGAAGTTTCTAACTTTTTTTTTACAAAATCATTTGCGTTTTGCAACTCTGTGGGGTTTATATGCCGATCCCAAACTTGTGGTGATGCTGTTCTTCCCATGTTCTTTAAGGCAAAGTTCTTGATGCTTATCTTTGATCATAAGCTTACTTTCATTCCTCACATGAAGCTACACATAAAATGTACTAGAACACTAAACATTCTCTGTGCCCTCTCTTCCTCATCTTGGTAAGCAGATCAATGGTATCTGCTTCAGATCTATTGTACTCTCATTTGATCCAAACTTGACTATGTGTCACTGATCTGTGGTCCTACCTGGATCTTGACCTTGAAGATGTTCGACCCCATTCATCATCTGGGGCTTTGGCTCTGCACAGGTTCTTTCTGCACTTCTTCGGTCCAGAGTTTATACACTGAGCTCCACGAACATCCTCTTAAAGTTCTCTGTTTACAACTTTTATTGCAGTATACTACTGAACTTCAGTCATTACCACAAAGCTTCCTCTTGGGATTGTCTTCGTTCCTCAGTGGGCTATGCTCTTTCAGAATAAGTGGTCTACCACTCTTGCTCTTGGCCTTCATATCAAGGTTCATCCGGCGGAATTAGGTCTGTCGTTAGATGATATTGCTGACTCCATTGATCAGCCTATCCTACCATGGCTTATTACCATCCTTACCTATGATCTTTCTTTGAGTCAGCTGAGGAAAATGTATACTCCCATTGTTAAGTGTAGTTTCTTTATGCTGAACATCTTTTGAACCATTCTTCTATTCCCATTTATATGGATAGATTAAAATTGGGTGACTCTGTGGACTCCATCATGTTTCATTGTGGCTCATTGTTGGTTTGCAGGATCCCCTCTATAGTTTCTATTCACTGCTGGGTGTATGTTGCTTCTCTTGCCCTGGTTCACATAGAAAGTATGCAGTACACAGTACTGACTTTTATAGCTCTACTGGTTTTGGAATCTCTTTAGTACTTGCATTATTTTTGTTGATGTACATAAACAACTAGCCCATTTTCCTTTATCTGTTTCTATCTTATTTTTCTGGACATGTGGCTGTGCTTGTAGTGAGAAATCTGATTAAAAGCTTTTCCAGATTAAACCATCTGTTTTTTGTTTTTGGCTATCTTGTGTGGCCTTTGTGACACTCGAGCCACAGTAGCCCTTACGTTACTATTGTTCCATCAATACGTCTTTTCTTTGGGTTTACCTCTTGCACCGGATGGTGTCACTGGTGGTGGTGACACTGTCTGAATTAATTGTATTTAACTTTTTACTTATAGGCTGTTGGTTTTTTAATTCTGTTTAATTATTTTACCTGCTTTTAGACCTTTGTTTGTGTTTTAACTTTATTTATAATTTAATTTTTAGCACCAGTTTGGTGTAGCTTGCTTCATTGCTGCCAATTATTTGGGCTTCAGCAGTGGGATATTGTTGACTGAATATCAGGAATTCATGGCCTAAATAAACCACTTTCTGGCCAAATTGAGCATTGTTAAAATACTAACTGTTTCATGTTAGTTTGTGCTTTCGAAATTTTTAAATGAAATAAGTATATTTTTCCAACAAAGTGTTGCATGTTTCTTCTCCATAAATCTTTGAAATTATAAAATTAAGTAGTAGTAGTAGTTCTGCATAAACAACAGTAGATTTTTCATAGATTAAACTGTGCTACTTGTAATTTATTCCAGATGAATCACTATTTTATTAGTTAGGTATGTTCAATGTTAGAATTTTTAAATTGTGGGGAATTTTAATTTAGAAGTAAATTGAATTTGATATGTATCAGATTTATGATATTTATCAATGAGATTGATACAGTTTTCTTTCTTAACATAAATAATTTTAATATTAAAAAAACAGTCCAATTTATAATAACAGTTATTAAAATATTGGTTTATATAGAAGTTTTACAAACTATACTAAGTTTTCTGTCTGGTCTGGAACTGAATATTTTATCACTAATCTAGATCCACACTAAGCAAATTAATTCGGAGTTGATATTGTTACACCTTGATTAAGTTAACATTGTCTTTTCTTGGCTGAACTCACACCCTTATTAGCTGACTTTTTACTGAGGATAGTATCTGGCGTCCTTGTGAAAACTAGTGTCTAAGGTTGCACAATTTTAGCTTTCAAGGCTTATAGTATACTGACTAGCTAACCAATAATGATGATTGTCTCTCAGTGAGTTGGTTTTATGTATTAATCATGTGAGACTCTTGAACATTCAGCAATGTTTGAAAACACAGTAGCATTTTTGTAAAACAAATGTTGATTCTTACTCTCAAGAAAATTCTACAAATTTAGAACAGCTGGGACTTGCATAATACACATTCAACAGTATATGTCACATGAATCAAGCTGAAACATGTATATATTAATATAAATGCATAATAGTAAATTTGTTACAACTGCTTTTTTTTTTTTTAGTCAGTATTTGTTTTTTTATATGAACATAAAGTAATGTGCAGGAAATTTTGCATTTTTTGGCATTGAGCTTGGAGAGAAGATAATCTTTATATACTTAGTTTGGGAGAAATAGAATGTAAAAAAAAGTTTATATAGGATTTGACTGATATTTTTTGTATGATTTCTTGGTGTAAAGTTCTTTTTATCTATTGCCATATTTGTGTATACTGTAAGTCCCTACCCATCCATATATCTTATGTATCCAGTGTATCTGTGTGCTGTCCCTCATTCATGTACCCACGTACTTGTCACAATATGCTCTTCAAGTGTAAATGGGCTTACATTGGCTATATTTCTCTGAAGAAAAAGAAACAAATTTATAATACGTGCATAATTGAATATAACATAAAACATATGGATGGGTAGGGACTTACGGGCCACCCTGTAACTTTATTTGTGTTATTTTTATTTTAAATGTTTTATTACATTTTCTGTGGTAAATGTTCTTAGTGCTGACTGAATAATATGGTATATTGTCTTTAAAATAAAAATCTTATATAACATACCCATTCAGCATAGATAGTCAGATTCAAATGTTCACACATAACCCATGAGGCTTACATGGGTACGTCCCAAGTTTGGTGAGTCAGTACAGTGATTTACTGGTTATAATTGGGCATATGCCCACACACTTGTCAAATAATTATTTAGATCAGAGCTTAACTTAATATTTAACATTTTTTCTCACATTAGTATATGTCATAATTAAGATACTATGTAAAACTTGCCACATAGAAAGTTTTGCTGTTTTTTTGTTTTTTTATTTAAGAAATATAAATTTTTGATAAAATGTGTTTCAGTTCAAACAGATTGAAAATAACCGTTTTTTGTGTTCTAGGGAGTCTGATATTACCAAGGAAAGGATTCAGAAAATTCTGGCTGCAGGTGCTAATGTCATCTTGACATCTGGAGGTATTGACGATTTGTGTTTGAAGTACTTTGTTGAAGCTGGGGCTATGGCAGTACGCAGGGTTAAGAAGATTGATCTGAAGAGAATTGCTAAAGCCACTGGAGGTGGGGCTCTTTACTCACCGACATCTACAAAGATGCTCACATTAATTCATTTGCTAGTTATATTTAACGAAGGAAATTAGCTATTTTGAAACATGGATTTTCTATCATTTGAAAAAAAAGTACAATTTTTTTTTAAATTTAGTTAAATTTTATTTTTTTCTGAACCTCTGTGATTTGTTGAATGGAAAGTAGTGGTCTGAAGGAAAGTGTGGAACTGTTCTAGTTATGAGAGGTGTTGTACGTATTTTTGTGATTCCAACTTTGTTGTGTGTGTATTTATGTGCATTAATTATTTTACTTTTACCAGCTCAACTCCTGCAATCTCTGGCTAACATGGAAGGAGAAGAGGGTTTTGATGCTACAATGGTAGGTGATGCTGAAGAGGTTGTGCAGGAAAGAATCTGTGATGATGAACTACTTCTTCTAAAAGGGCAAGTTTTTATTATTTAACACAATATCTGTGTATAACGCTTGTTTTGTTACTTAATAAATCTGTGGTTTTTCAGGGGTTGAAAGCAGTTGGTAAATTTAAATGCTTTAGGTTTGATACATCAGCGTATCAGTCTGTTTAAAAGCTGGTGATACAATAACAGAAGTGTTTATTAAATTTAGTTTTAGAAAATCTATTTGAGAATCTTGAATAACAGTTTAAGCCCCAGTGATTACCTATCATGAAAGTAGTGGCCTGAACACTATTATGTGTGGAAAATTTTATCAAAAATGAGGGGTGTAAGAAGTTTATTAAGCAAATTAGTGTTTTAATTTGTGTAATTATGGAAATAAATGAAATATTCCTGAATCTGTTTGTTAAAATAACAAGAGAGCTTTGAAGTTGTATAAGAAAAGGTAGTTATTGTAATAATATTGATTCATTGAATGAATTAAAACATTTTGTATCCTAGAATACTTTTTGGTTTTTAACTTAAAATATCTCTGCAAGTTGTTCTGTCAGCATCACTGTTAGAAAAATATGAATATATTGTTATAAAGACAGGTAGGGGTTGGTATATATTCTAGCTAGCAACAGTAATATAAAGTTTTAATGCTATAAGAATGATTTAAACCAGGTAATCAAAACTGTGAAAACTGAGTTACTTAAAATTTGAAAAATTGTATCCTTGCTTTTGGCAACTCATTGTAATTGTGTTAGTCTGAGCTAAAGTAAAGATAATTTCAGTTTTTGTAATTTTTTATTTCTTGTTTAAATAATTTTTATAGCATTAAAATTTTCTGTATTACTTCAGTTAACCAGATTATGTATCTGTCAATTTCTTTTTGTCTTTATAAAATTTAATATTTTATTATTATACGTTTGTTTTTTATTGGCTATATTTTTATGCACCAGCAATACCATGTGCGAGGCGTGGTATTGTCTCAAAGTCATTTACATTTGTACTTAGATGAAAATTTGTTGAAATAATGAATTGTTGATTCACTTTGTTAACACGTATATAGTGACTTAGGCAGATTCATAAGTACAATAAACTTTGGTTTAGTTCAGTCAGTACTGTGAAAGAGTAGTTAATATTGAGATGTTTTAAAGGAGTGATTTTTATGGTCAATTTCTTTATTACAATCATTACTATTAAGGACTACCGTTCTTCATGATACCTCTATAGGCTTCAAACTTCTATTTGGCTTAAAAAGTTTGTAATTCTGAAATTGAATTTTATTTTTCAAGATCAAATTTAAAGCTGTTTACATTCCTATTCATTACTGCAAATTTAATATTTCTACTGTAATTAAGCAAGTTAAATGTTTTTAAACAATGACAAACTATTACTTTAAAAATGTGTCAAAATATGAGGGATAAAAATGTTACATAACTCCAACTTTTGACAAGATTATTTTGATTAGTATGAAAAATAACATAGCATTTTATAATTCACAGAATATGTGGGTATTGTGGAAGAGCTTGATTCGTACTTACTAATGAAAATGTGCAAGATACTATATCAACTTGTATTAATTCTAATGCTAGACCATTTGTTTAGCATAATTTTTAGCTTCTACAGAATATTTTTCATTAATAGGTTACTGATACTTATATTGTTTGTATTAAAAGCTCAAAACAGTACTTAGCTGTTTATGGATAGTTAAGATTGAGTATAGTAAGGCTAAATTATTTATTAACATTTACAGTAGCTTTAAAATTTTAGGGTGATTAGTAATCTGTTTTTCTAAATTCATCTTGCAGTAGTTACACAGTTAAAAAATATTACATCTGAAAGATAAAATTTTTATTTTAGTCCTAAAGCCCACACTGCAAGCTCCATTATTCTTAGAGGGGCCAATGACTTCTTTGTAGACGAAATGGAAAGGTCTATTCATGATTCCTTGTGTGTGGTGAAACGTGTGATGGAGTCAAAGACTGTTGTTCCTGGTGGAGGTGCTGTTGAAACTGCTTTATCAATTTATCTTGAGAACTTTGCTACCTCACTGGTATGTTAAGTTTGTTGATAAAACTGTATATTAAAGAATTATTTTTTGTTTACATTACCAGACAGTATCTTTTTTTCTAACTAGATGCTGATTTATCGTGTTGTGATCAAAGTTTTACTGATTATTATTTTATGTAATATATTATTGAGCATATATTTAATTTCCATTTGTTTGAAATTTGTCAGTTTTGTCATTTGTAAAACGTTTTGGTGTTCAAAATGTCTGTAAAAAACATCTTGTAGTCTATGTGTAGACAAAGCTTTATTCTCAAATAGGAAAGCTGAACCTATGTTTTCCATTTATTTTAGAGCTCTAGAGAACAATTAGCAATAGCTGAATTTGCTAAATCCCTTCTGGTGATCCCTAAAACTCTGACAGTCAATGCTGCTAAAGATGCTTGTGATCTGGTGGCAAAACTGCGAGCCTATCACAACAGTTCACAGACAAAGTCGGAACATGCACACTTAAAGTGGTAATTTAGTCTTTTGTTTTTCATCATTTTGAATTTACTGAAAGTAAATTTGGGGATTATATGGAATCTCAAAGTATTTTTTGTCTGTTTGATATAGTGTAAGAGATTAAAATTTTCTTTTGTGTGTGTGTGTGTGTGTGTTAAACAGTAAGCTACAGATGTGATATTATTGTGAATATTCAACATGAACCTGGGTGAAATTTGATGTTAAAGCTACTTGTTCAACTAATTGTTAATTTTGAAGAAATTGAACATTCTTCTCTCATTGAAATCAGTTTATATCTAAATTGAATGTTTTAATACTTCTGTAACCAACTATGTCTTATCCAGTTTGACACGTTTACTTACTAACTGAGAACAGATATTGTTGCACAAAATTGTATTAACTTTATTTTTTTCAAATATTATGTATCACTGGAAGAATTAAACACTACACACATTATATTGTAAAAAGATCACTGTAATGACACTACATGATCAGTAATGAATACTCACATAAAATGTAGGTAAAATAAAGATGCAACAGAAATTAACTTTGCAAGTTTTAAAGCTTAAATCTATAAACAATTTTCCTATGGTGAATTTATTTGTTTGTTTTTTAATGGGTTGTACACAGTTCTTAAATTCAGCTTTGTGTGTGTGTGTGTAAGGGTTGGTCTTCTATTTAATGAACTTTTAATATACATCTGTAGAAAGCTTGTGTTAATTGTGTAATATATATACTAATGTCAGTATTGCCTTCTTAAACAGGATGGGTTTGGATCTATTTGAGGGTTCTGTAAGAGACAACAAGAAGGCAGGAGTCTTGGAACCTGCTGTTTCTAAGATAAAGTCTCTCAAGTTTGCAACAGAGGCTGCCATCACTATCCTTCGGATTGATGATCTCATCAAATTGAATCCAGAAAAGAGAGACGACAAACATTATGATAATTAATACATCATTGTATAGGTAGCTTAAATTACACTGTGCTAACAGAAAACTTGCTTCAAACATTAACCTTCACTGTGTAACAATATATATTGCAACTGCTCACTATTTAACTGACCTACAAACAGTAGTTTCCTTGCTTTAACTGTAGAATGAAGCTGTTTAGCTACTACTTTCATCTTATAAGCTGTGATGATGACAAATCAAAATGATGTCATTCTACAAATTTGAAAATTTAGAATGTATTATGTAGTTTACCTCAGCTGAGAGTTAAATCAGTATCCAATAGTAATGAAATATGGGTTTCATTTAAGCTTTTCTATTAGGTTATTGTTTTTTAAATGCTTCATTCCAGTTGTCTTTCTCAAAAAGCTATCATATGTGAAGTTCATTACAGAAGCTAAATTACGTTTTATTTGTAGGACTTGCAGGTTCATGTTCTCCCCTTGCACAAAAACTACCTGTATCCTATTAATCGCAATTATTTTATACGTAATTCTAAACATAAGACAGCTTCCAGTCTCAAAAGTACAATAAGATTCCAATAACTTGCTATACAAGATTAAAATCAGTTAAACAAAAGAAAACAATGAAACAGTCACGTGCACTCTACATGTTTGGACGTATTAATGCATCTTGTTCAGGAAGTGTGGTTTAATCAGAATGATTTTGTATAATTTTTTTATACCTTTCAAATTACATATCTTGTTATAACTTCAAGAGTAATGCACCAGCATTATCATGGAGCATTTCACCTGAGTGGTTTTATTATATTTTCATTTTTATTTAATCATTCTAAAGACGTCTCGCAAGAATCTGCAGATGTAGTTTTTTATTGTTCTAATATAATACACACTGAAATAAAGTATCTTTGGTTTGTTTATTTTCATCATAATGTCGAAAAAATTTCCCCAGCTCTTTAGATTATTCAGTCAAGCTTATTTACGATTCGTTTTTTCGCTATGAATTTTAATTTTTCTACATTCATATGTTAATTTTGTATACACTTTTTTCATTTGTGTAATTAGTTTATTTTTAAGCACATTTAAAAATATTTGTACAACCACGCATAAGTAGCAAAATGTCTGATCATTTGTCACCACTGGTATAATAAGGCCTCATGGTATATTTCAGGCGCTTGTAATGTAGTTTTGTACCTTTACAGAATTTTTTTTAAACACCCGGTAGAACTATTTTCAACATGATTTTACTTTATAACTTCCACGTTATTTAACTGTAATGTTTTTTATTGGCTTTTTTTTTTTTTTGTACTGAATAAGTAACACCGTTTTAACATCTGCATCGTTTTATGTAAAGGATGTCATATTGTAAGAAGCTCAGATGTAGATTTCACGATGATTATTCAATAAAAACTAGTGACACTGATAAATTTATAGACAAAATTAATTGGTGGCAGTTGTAAGGTAAAACTGTAACTTTAGCGGAACGGAAGAATAAACTACTGTGCGTATGATTAGTAACATTTTTTTCCGACCTAGTGATTAGGACGTTGGGCTTGTAATCTGGTGATCGAAACTCGTCATTGTTTTCGCATAACACATTTGCTCTTGAGGGTTTTATAAAGAAACGGTCAAAACCACTATCCGGTGATAACTGATTGATGGAATTGACCAGGTAGCTGCTTTCCCTTTCGTCTTATCACCTTAAAGTTAGGAACGGCTTGTGCAGATAACCCTCGAGTAGTTATGCGCGAAATTCAACAAATCTGACAAACCCTGTACTATTCGAAGGGCTCTTTAACTGTGGGAAGTAATATAATTAAACAAGCAAGGTGTTTCGAAAGGAATAACTCTTGAGAAATATATTGTTGAAATGAAACGTCTGAAACGTAATTACGCCGAAAACCAACCCCTGAAATTATAACTCGTGAGCTTTTCCAACATTTTTCGTAAGGGCAAGGCTCTTTCAGATAATACTGAGTTGATTATAATGGGTTCTCCCAACTCTAAAATAAAATACGAAACAACAACTCAATACAAATAAGTGTAGTATGAAAAACTGCTTCCCCAATATGAATAACAGTCATCCTACCAATAATAATAAAACGTCCAAGGTTCGGTCTTTTCTAAATTATTCAGATGTCTTTTTTAGTATCTGAACTTCTGCTCTGATGTGGTAGATTTATTTTAAATAGGCGCATTAATGTGCTGTTAAACTGTTACATCTGTGATGTACAACCTACTTAAAATCATATCTACATACACACTTTTTTTCCTCCAAAATGCAAGAACGTTTGTAATATTTTCAGCTTATTGTTACGTACAACATTTTGTGAAAGTTGTAACATTTAAATTAAGTTTGTGGTTGTGTTTGTAAGAGAAATCATTTCACACGCCGCTAGTTTAGTTAATATATATACAAACATGTTAACGGTTGCTCTAATTATGAATTTACTGATTTTTTTTCGACATTGGAAGTTGCGTATAAATGAAATCCGTTTTATTGGACAGCTATGTGAACAAACGAAAAAGGTATTCCTTATTATTGGGCTGGATATCACATTTTTGTAAATCTAAACATAACTGGTTGTGTTTAACAATATCTACATGTCCATGCTAATTGTGTTTAAATCCATAAATCCAATTGGTAGAGCGTCTATATGGGAACTCAAATTTAAAAACTCCCTAGATCAGAAACTTTGATTTAGTTTTACCTGTTAATACCAGTATTCAAGTAAATCGATTCGTCGAACTTAACGAAAGCCCCTATTTTGAGGGAATCCTTGTGATTCATTCAAACATATTTCTACGATTGTATTGGACGGGAAGAGGAGGTGACGAGCATGCGTGCAACTGACTTGTATGACTCTCTGCCAACAGGGGCTCCTTGGTATTAAATGGAATTTAAATTTACTGGTTTTAACCCTCCGCTATGGTGTGTGGTGTGTTTATAACTTATAATTATGTAACTGTGTTCTCTGAATTTTATACAAGTAGGCGGATATAGGGAAGGGAGTTAAGAGCCCAACCATCATTGTCTATATTTTTCTCAGATGGTTATAAATGTTTAGTATTATATAAGTTGGATCAAATTTAGGGCCAGCCCAACCATGATTGTCTATATTTTTCTCAGATGGTTAAAATGTTTAGTATTACACAATTATCTTTGTTCAGGAAAAAACAATCCTATTTTGAGATTATATTTATTTCGATCAATTTTCCTAAGATTAATTCACATACAAAACAAAAAACAGTGGGTGTTAGTTGCTAAATGTTTCAGACTGAATTTTGGTCACTAAACTTTTATGAGTGGACACTGAACATAATACAAACTAGCTACAGAACCGATTTTTTGTTGTTTAGAAGTTAGAATTCTTTCTGAAAGATTGGTTTCGTTTGTTGATTTCTAAACCCAAGTGACAGTGTAGGCTTTGAATAATGTCGTTTTAAAATATCTGAAATCCGGTTTTCTGTATGTTAATACTATATATTTTTTTCTAAATACGGTTATAAATACTTGACTCTACTTTAATTAAAATTTGAAATGTATGGTTTGTTTTTTTCTAACCCGTCATATTACTAGAAATAAAAATAGTAAACTTTGAAATCAGTTTATGATAATTCTTTACATACTAAGTGAACGTTATATATTAATTATATCCATATAGTCCTTAATTGACCTAAATTTCTGATGTGAAAAACTGAAAATGTTTAGTGTTACACGGGTAGCTTTTTAAAAGTTAAGTGGTATGTTTGTAAAAATGGTCCATTAGTGTGGAGAAGTGAAAATGTTGCTTTCCAGCACAAATAACGCTATATTATCTGAATAGGCTTACTTTTATACTTAAGTTTAAAAACATTGGGGAATTATTAACAACTATCAAAAGTTTTATTTTAGAAATTAGCATGGTCTTATTATCTAAGTTGTTTATATATAAATTCATGTTACTTGTAGAATACCAAAAAAAAACTTAATTATGCACTTATTTGTCTAATAAGTAAAGGAAAAGAACAACCGTAATTACTTTAAATTGAATACAAAGCATTCTTTTAAAATATATTTTAAATATTCCATATAGATAAACTAAAAAAATGCCATCAAAATGTGTTATTCTGATAAATATTTTCTCCGGGAGCATCCCACAGTTACTGGTTAAATATTGGGTTCGTGTTCCTTACATGGTAGTATATATTCATGATGTGCTAAAAAGTCGTAGATCCAAGACGTCTTGATAAAAGCGCTTAGGTTATAAGAACTTCTATTCAGTTAGATCCAAGACTTCTTGGATCTACCCGTTTTTAGCACATCATGAATAGAATAAATTTTAAAATGTAAGAAAAGAAATTCCTTTAGCGTATTGGCCCTTACCGACAGAATAAATCCTTTTTTGGCTCTTCGAAACTTCATTTATGACGTTATATACTTTTTGAGACTAATATTTCCTCTGTCACGTAAATTTAACGTTTTACGATAAATCAGAAACATATCAGTAATTTTTATTAATTAACAAGTTTTTCTCCTATTAATTTATATATATTAATATATACTTAATTTAAAATGATCAATAACAGTATCTAATTTATATGCAAAAATGGCTCGTTTGGGTTGAGAAAATATTTTACATAGAAAAATTTTTCTATGTAAAATATTTTCTCAACCCAAACGAGCCGTTTTTGCATATATATTTCTCAACAAGTGGGTTTCTCGACATCACTGATTAGTATCTAATTAAGTTAACTCTCTTAGAAAGTAAATATTTTGCTCGAAGTTTAAACTGTTTTCATCTTTGATTTAATATGTAAAGAAAATGTTATATATATATAAATTATTTTTTCATTTATATAGCAAATGGCAGTATTATAGTTCAAGTACCGTCTTTGCCAGTTTTTGACGCCATAATAACTTCCTTGTTCTAATACCAACGATGTGGTTGGCGATTATGAAAAGAACACGTTTCAAATTCGTCATTCGGTGATAATTGTGTTTAAACGTAATATTATTATATCTTTTTCGTTGTTCTTTGCCTCATGTAACTTAATTTTACTTATTCGTAGATACTGTTATTTTTGTTGTTTTTTTTTACTGATTATATAGGCATTTTTAAAATCTAAGACTACAATTAATTTTAACATCAATCCACATATCAAAATTAGCTTTGTCATTTGTTTCTTTATGCTTTCAAGATGATATACTGATGGAAATAATGCACCATTTAAATTTTTTCCATAACACGTTTCACTACAATATTACTGCTTATGAATTTCGACATTGAAAAGACTGTTAAATTTTAGTCATAGGAAATTACGTCTTAGTAATTGCCTTGATTTCAAGATGTCCATACACTTCTGTCTATTATAACGTATGAATTTATATTCTATTTGCAAATGAACACACACAAACTACAACGATGAATAAACTTTTGAGTTTTTATTCACAATTGACAAGATGTAAATCTTCTGACACATCAATAATATAAGTCCTTCGCAAGATGCGCCAAGGAAATTTTGTTACCTGAGCTTGAAATATTGCTTTAAAGGCACTCTACCGACATGTGCCACAATTATTAGATAAATACGGTTCTTATACAAAAATGCTTTATAAATGAAATGCTATAAAACACAAATATTCTGTCGTGAATTCATTATTTGACCAAAAATAAGGATTATTGTACTAAAAGTTCACAATTACTTTATTCAGTTTAAATATAACTATTTGCGAATTGTTTAGTGATGGCGACAAATAATATTTCACTTAATACTTTAGTTTTTTAGCGTGGTTTTTAACTGACACATTACAACATCTAAATTAGTAAAATTATAATGATTTCCAAATAGCACAAGAGACAATCAAATCTGTTTTAAAGAAAATCAAGTTGTGATGTTACACATTCGGTAATCTATAAAGTCATTTTTATCTTACAATTTAAACGACTAATCAATTATTCTAAGGTAATAAAAAATATTGTATCTAAAAACACTAATACAAAATAACACAAAGGTAACTGGAACTTTTCATACATAGTTATTTAATATATTAACTAGTAACAATTACGTGTAAAATGATACTCCAAAGGTTTAAAAAATACACTTGTATAATTATTCTGAAAAACCGAGATCTAATGAACTTATTTACAAAATATTCGTAAGTAGGAACTCAAGTAAGTCATCACTTCAGTAATAAATAAGTTTCTCTAAAAAAGTGTGAAACAGAAATTAGCTAGGAATAAATCTTAGCTTAAACACTAGTAAATATATATTTCACATAATTTTTGATTTTGTAATTGTTAAAGCTCGAATTACATAAATATACACAACGTTCAGAGATTGAAACATACTGCCATATAAACGGTTTCTTTTTTCCGTTTTGGTAGAATAACGTTGAAATTCAAACATTTCCTAGATCGGGATATCGCATTCTAGAAAGATAAGTCTATAGCAATTATAACAAAATTGTAAAGTGTCCAATACACAGCTCTTAAAACATAGATCAAGGTACAAGAAGAGCCTAAATTAAACACATTTGAAAGAAATATACGATACTACCGAAAAATGAAAACACAATTAAATTGGACCATTCAGAAAGATATGACAGATTCGGGTATTTGTTGAGTTTTTATTCATAATTAACTAGAGTTAACTCCCTCAAATATTTTTAGCTTATAGTAACTAATTGTACATAAACATTAAAACCGGCATATCACTTTGCTTTCTCATTGTTAAATACAAAGCTAGACAATGTGCTTATCTGTGTGCTCTGGCAAGACGAACTATTGAAATAAACAGATGTTGAAGTCTGGATTTTTTTTTTTGTAAGTAGAAGTAAAAAATAAACAAAATTACTGTACGTAAATTACAAATTTTTAAATGCACAAACATAAATTTGTATAATTTTTTTATCGATAAGTCAAATACTTTCCAGACTATAGAACAAGGTTGAAAAAAAAAAAGATTACGAACTAACAAACTGATCTTTTAATAAATAATTTTCGTATTTTATTTTTACGTTCGTTTTTTGTTTTTTTAATTATTATTCCACACTTACTAAGAACGGCATCTCTAACCTTCAAATGAGATAAATTTGACATAAAACAACTAATTTACCATCCAGGTTAAGCAGTATATGCCTCACACTTCAACTACCAAAAATCATTTTCATGTTGAGATTATTTTTACTAATTTAACATGCAAGTATTATTTAAACCTTAATCCATGTAACTCGAGTGTTAAATTAACGGACTCCCATTGCTTTACACAAGTCCAGATGAGTTGTCTTGGTTTCTGTTACTCATAAATAACTATTCATCGCATCCAACCCGACATAGTTAGTACAGCGTTAAATACGTAAAATAAACTAAAATTAAGAAGTGAACACGTTGATGTTCATTTTGTAGTGTTGATTCAATGTGAAAAAAAAATACCCGTATTTATTACATCACTCGTATCGTAATACCAAACTATATATTTACCTCAAGTGGGTTTCTCGTCATGCAATACAGAACTTGTACGTTCTTTTGAATTCAAAAATATTTTTGAGAAAGATACTAGTTTACATACAACTTGTACGACAAGAATTTTAAAATAGGTAAAGCAGAAATAAACACTAAAGAATAACCTATAAAATGCTAAGTAATAAATTTGAAACCATTCAGCTATTAAAATAAAAACAGCTTTGATTACATCACTTCATGAAGTAATTTTTGGTACAAGTAGAATCTCAGTTAGAAGTAACAATAATTATAAAAGGGCAACGCGTAATACATCATCAACCTCATAGTATGCATGTGCATTTTAGTTTTCAAACAATGACATTTTCAGATTTTGCTAATAAGCTTCGTAAAAGATGTATCAATGTGAAAGTGTTTCAAGCAAAAAGTAAAAAAAAAAAGGTAAAAACATTTTCATCGACATCTTAACTAAACATCGTAACATCTTCATATATCTGAACGTTAGAAAGCATGTGACATAAACGTTATCTTGTAACCTTTATATGGTAGTTACCGGATACACCTAAAAATAGCAGCACAAAATTCATACACACACACACACACTTAGAATAGTTGTCATCTATTAAGTCCAATAAAAAATACAAAAACAAACTTTCCATTCATTTTTAGGAATGGTTGTACGATAAAAACATTCTATGATCAAAACATAATTTTTACAAATCCAAAGAACGCTGCAACACCATAATTACGTCGATTTTGATTTTGCTCTGTCTCTACTTTCTAATTAGAGAAAGGCAGAGACTGACTAGCGACAGCACTCTCAAGCTTTCATGTTTGATTGAAATTACTAAATCTAGTCTAAGATCATTAATACACATCACAATTTTATGCAATATATATAGTCTCGTAACTCGTTTAATCTAAAATTACCAAGCGTATGAGAAACAGTCGCTATGGGTCATAGTTTATTAATCGGAATATTTAACGAAACGAGTGGTTCGAAGTGAGAGACCCTTTCTCTCATGATCCCAACGTACAAGTTAAACTTTTAGCACAGTTATAAGAGGGTTTGATAACTGACAGGAGGTGGAGTTAAAAACTGAGTAAACAAGAACATCACAGTTCAAGTGGATTAGATTCCAGTACATAGATGGTACAAAATAAATTTAAAACATAAAACTTAGGAAATCAAATAGAAATAAAGAATTTTCCTTGTAGCATTAAAAAAAGGAAAAATGTTACAATACATCTTTGTTAAACAACTATCATTTCCACCTTTCGGGGAAAAGCTGCATATTAAAACTGCTCTTAGTTAAAAACCATCGCACAACACGTTTTACTTCCATTTATTCAACGTCGATGATACATTAAAGGCATTAAAAGCTAGGTTTCACAACGATATACTCTTCTGGTAAAAAATTTTGTTCAACGAAAACATCACACAAAAATGAGGTAGGCTTAACGAGATATTATTCATACTAGATACGTTCGTACAAAGGCCACACTTAACAGTGTCTCTGTCAGAAAACCAACAGCTTGAAGTTTCATTGATGAGCAACTCGAGCAATATGTAAAGAAAAGGAAACTTTATCTTTGTTTTGTTGGCCACACATGTTACAAGTGAAAGGGTCTTGGTAACCATGGTAACCCATGTGCATGGTATACATGATACAATCTATAAACGCCATATCGCAGTAGCTACAAGTGTAGGCGTCTTGCCATTTTGACTTCTCTTCTTTATTTTCGGGACTAGGAGTTTTCTTGGTTTCAGTCCCGTATTGTTTAAGAGGCAAAGAAGAATGAGATGGCGGAAGGATACCCTTCTCTTGCACTGCATCATTTGTAGTCAGATCATGACATATAGAACTGTAGTATCCTTTAGAAGTGATCACATCGTCATTGTGCGTTGTGTTTAACCCGTTACATCTAAGAAAGAGAGGCGACATCTGATTAGGAAGCGCATTGGGCTGATATGGTATCTTGGTAACACTCAAAGGGTTGGCTAGTACCAGTTGAGGAACAGGCTTACTTATTCCAGTAGTTTTCTTCGAGCCACTTGGTGGATCGATGTGGAAAAGATTTTCCCCTTTTATCACTTTTCGGTGAAGAGTATTGATAACAGGAGCTTTGCAAGTAGGTACCGAGATCACGTTAACGTCTTCTGGAGATTTCATTGAAAATACTGTTCTTGAAGTTTCAGCTGTCAGGATTTGCTCATCTCCCACATACTTATCACATTCCATTAAATTTTCAGATTCGATAACAAACTGGCGGCGATTCAATTTTACCGCTTTTCCTTTTCTGCGATTTCGAGAGCTGGAAGCAGAAGCGGAAGTGTCTGTAAATTTCACGGAAAAATCTGTGGCTGGAAATTCTTTTGAGGAAGAAAGGGAAAGATGTTCATTAAATCTGGGGAAGTGGAAAGATACTACTGGCTGCGAAGGAACAAGGTTAAGAGTGGATGAAGTCTCTGGCTGTGAGGGAGAAAGGTTAAGAGTGGATGAAGTCAGTGGCTGTGAAGGAGAAAGGTTAAGAGTGGATGAAGTCAGTGGCTGTGAAGGAGAAAGGTTAAGAGTGGATGAAGTCAGTGGCTGTGAAGGAGAAAGGTTAAGAGTGGATGAAGTCAGTGGCTGTGAAGGAGAAAGGTTAAGAGTGGATGAAGTCTCTGGCTGTGAGGGAGAAAGGTTAAGAGTGGATGAAGTCTCTGGCTGTGAGGGAGAAAGGTTAAGAGTGGATGAAGTCTCTGGCTGTGAGGGAGAAAGGTTAAGAGTGGATGAAGTCTCTGGCTGTGAGGGAGAAAGGTTAAGTGCGTGTGAAGTTTCTGGCTTTGAGGGAGAAAAGTTAAGGGTGTGTGAGGACACTGGCTGTGACGGAGAAATATTAATTGGATGTGAAAAAGCAAGGTTAAGGGTGTGTGAAGGAGTAAGATTAAGTGGGTGAGAAGAAACTTTCTGTGAAAGATTATGCTTAGATGGTTGTGAAGATGAGGGCTGTGATGGGTCAAGCATAGAGAAGTGTGAAAGATCTGGCTCTGAAGAAGACGGCTCAGGAGAAAGTATGGTAAACGGTCGTGAAGGCGCAGACTTTTGGACAATTAACGATGTTAATGTTGAATTGTTTGCCTGAACTAAATGTTGATCGTGTACTTGAAACAGAATTGAGCTTGAAGTTTCTTGGTTTGACATTATATTTTCGCGGTTGTTACTGAGATCTAAAGGGGAAGAAAGTGCGTCTGGCTTAACTTGAGAGGATTCTTTTATTGGAGATATTGTACCATTGTAAACGCCAAAGTGAATAACAGGTGTATGACTATCAGCTTGAACATTCAACATAGTAGGTGAAGTACGAGTACTGTTGAGCCCTTGGGGAAAACGAGAATGCATTATAAAATTCTCTGGTTCCGTGCACTTAGGGACAAATTGAAATGATAAAACATTTCCAGCTGAGCCTCCTGATACAGAATCATTACTATGAGGTGATACTTTTCTTTCTGGAGGTTTGGGACTTTCATTTCTCAGACTGTAATTCTCTCTCTTTTCATCTTCTTGAACAAAGTTTTCTTTTAAATTTTGCCTTCCATTAACTGGTATTGGGTCTTGCATTTGAAACAGACTCTCTGAAGTAATGCCGTAAAGTTTGCAAAGATCTTGATTATCTGAAGCCACGTGAACTAGCATGTGTTTGCTAAATACATCTTTGATTTCTGTAGTAAAATCACAAAGATTACATTTCTGTATTCCAGAATTCATTTTAGGAGAAAGAGACCTTTGAACATCTGGCGTGCTTACTTGAGTTGAATCTGAAAATAAACCATTAGTAGATTGTAGTGCTTTCTGCACTAATGGTTGGTGTAAAAACATGTTTCCATGAAAGCCGTTAGTAATATGAGGAGGACATGAAAATGGAAACCTCGTGGGAGAAGGTATGAGTGTGGGCATGGGAGGGTAAGTATTTGGTGGTTTTTTTATCGAAGACATTTCATTCGCAGATGCATTTGGGTTCTGGTTCAGCAACGGAAAATGATTTTCTTCCATTTTGTGTTTCTTTGGCCTTGGACCTCGTTTTCTTCCATAGACATCAATAATTGGGAAGGGATTTGGCGTTCCATCACGATTTAGAATTGTGGCTGGTTTGTGGGAGTATTTTCGAAGATGTAGCTTTAGGCTGTGACAATACTTGGAAGCATAAGAGCAATCGGCACATCTATACTGATAGATGTTGGAATGAGATTTCATGTGACTGCTCAGCATCGACTTATTCACACAACTGTAGTTACAGTTTGGGCACTTGAAAGGTTTTGAGCCGAAATGGTTCCGAAGATGATACTCTAGATGGTGTTTGTACTCAGTTACAAAAGGACACTTCGGACAGGTCAGAAGCTTCTCCGTTTTGATATGCGTCTTGCAGTGTTCCCAGAAGTCAGTCTTCTTAACAGAAACGTATTCGCACTGTTTGCAGCGGTAGTTGCGGAGTTTTCCATTTAATGTTCCTGAAGGTGTATTGCAGGGAATTTCTTTTTTCTTGGGGAATCGCTGTCCATTCCAACTGCCAGGGTGAACATCTGAGTGAAAATCTTTCACGTGATGTTTGAGCCGGCCATCTGTCTTGGAAGTATAATCACAGAATGGACACTTGTGGTCGAAATGACTATTGATGTGGCAGTTAAAATTAAATTTAGATGTCCCAGAATAACTACACAGATGGCATTGGTAAGATTCTCCTGTGGTGTCATCTTCCCTCATGGAAGGTAATGTATTGGAAATAATCCCACCTTCTATATTGTTGACAGGTGTTGAGTATTTTGTTGATGTGGAGTTAATCACAGAGAAGCCAAGCTTTGAGTTAGGTACTCCATTATTCTCCAAAACCTTCTGTAACTGAGTCAGTGGGTTTGAACACTTGTTTTTGACATAATTTAGTTCGTTCGAATCGTTACTGACATAACTGTCGTCTGTTTCATCTCCAAAAGACACGTCATCCACGCTTACCACCCCTTTTTCGCTGCTATGATTCACAGTAGCAGATTCTATAGGTAAAGCAGGTGAAGAAGTCAGAGATACGCCCTCTGGCGAAGAGACTTCGGACAGGCTTTCTTGACGTTTACGTTCTCGTTTTTCTGGGTCCGAATAACAGCATTCTTCCTGGAACTCTTTGCAACACATAGATTCAGTCTTTAAAGGCTCCGTCAGCTGAGTTTGCGCTGTGTCGAACGAGATCGGCATGGTTGACCTAATGTTAGTCAACTGTGACTGAGTCAAAGTTCCCGACGAACTCATTCCTTCATACTTTTGCTTTGTTGGTTAATACACGACTGTTTTCATACTTTCACATTTTGACAACAATTCTCGATAACATTTCATAATTTTCTGGGATTTTAAAAATTTCTGTTCCTCTTTAGTCACTCCCTTTTCAAGTTCTGAAATCAACAGCTTCCTAAACCCTAAAAAATAAAGTTTTAAAAACTGATCAGCTACCTATTAATATATTAGCGTTACTTTTCTGCTTTTGCGTATTTTTATGTGCTTCACAAAAAACAATTTCAAATGCTTTTCGTTAAAGAAATTTTACCAAGAACTGCCAATATCAACTCCAACACGTATAAACAGTATCTGCCCTCCTTCGTTCTCTGACATAGATAACAACGTAAACATTCAAACTTCAGAAAACCTAAAAACAATATTATGAACATGTTTATGTACGTTAAAGATAAAATATACATCATTTAGAAAGTTTTGAAACATTTAATTTCTTGAAAATCACTAATTTTAGACACATTTATTCCAAAAGAAATAAGTAATGCATAACCAAAGTTTTACTTATAGGTATATTTCTAGCTTCTAACTATGTGCCTTATGAGCATTTTCGACGCAAAATTAAATCTACAATAATAATCACAGATAAGATTTGTTTTTGAATTTCGCACAAAGCTACTCGAGGGCTATCTGTGCTAGCCGTCCCTAATTTAGCAGTGTAAGACTAGAGGGAAGGCAGCTAGTCATTACCACCCACCGCCAACTCTTGGACCACTCTTACCAACGAATAGTGGGATTGACTGTCACATTATAACGCCCCCAATACTGTTTGCAATACTGTTAATTAACATTTTAGTAAGATGAAATAAAGTTTCAAACCGAGAACAAACTAGTAATTCTTTCTGTAACGTGCGATAGAAGAAAAACACTTTCCTTTTCGTTATGTGGACTGAAATTTGAATAATTTCAACTGAATAATTAAAAACAATCCGGCCAACGATAGAAAACGGTACAATATTATATAATACAAAATTTCTGGTAAAATGTGTAGAAAAATTAAAACTCCCATAATAACACTAATAATCAATGAACCATCCTGAAACTACATAATCCACATGTGACCGAAATCAAAATAACAATATTATAATACTGTTGATTATTCTACGAATAATTTGATAAAATTATAAAGCCTAAATTAGCGTTATATAATTTCTAAGTAATTACAATAGAATAGAAATGGAACTCTTGTGAACATATTATTGGCCTACAGTCCTACACAATATGTACCTATTGTTGATTATCTTGTTAATTCAGAGTAAAACCCAAAGAACAAGTAATAAAGTATCACTCAGGTTAACTCAAATTAAATATGTCATGTAAAAATTCTTGTTGATAAATCCAGTAGCATACGGAATGGGAAAACGCAAAACTAAAATTAACTTTTCATCGTCAATTTAACGATCATTAGCAAAGATGGCGACAACGAGTTAGGGCAAACATAAAAATTGACTTAAACGAAAATCATTCTTCCTTTGACAAAAACAAAATAACATTATCACTACCAGTTAAGGGTAATAATGATGTTCTGAACTACAAGAAACGTTGTTTAGTTTGATCACAGTAAACATCCCTCCCTGGATAAAGGTCACGAGGTGCTTAGTTTTTGACCATACTACGGATGTGCAGCAATTATCACGTGCTCCGCTGTAGTGATAAAAGTAGGCAATTTCCTTCCCTAATGTTTGTTTCTGTTGGGCATACATAACGAGTATGTATTAAACCACCACCTTTCCAAGGTCATCCTACGACAAAAAACAGTAACTAAATACAGCCATATTGTTACAAGAACTGAAAACACAAAACAGAGGTAAGCAAGTTGCTACGAGAGATCACATTTTCCTTTCTTTCTGGACTTATTGGATTACAATAAACATTATTATTATTATTATTATTATTATTATTATTATTATAGGAGTTAAAAGTGAAAGAAACTTTCAGATGTTAATCAGATTAACGTCTTACTTTATGTGAATTGAGAAAGCAAGCAACACAACTAATTTAGTGGTTAATATAAACATATTTAACTGGGCTAAAAGTAAAGCAACTTTTGTAAGTATACATCTTAATACGAACATGTTTTATCATGTAATTTATATTCATAAACTCAACTGAGATTATCTTATAGCAAAGCCACATCCGGCTATCTGCTATGTTCACCGAAGAAAATCGAACCCTTGATTTTAGCGTTGCAAGTCCGAAGACATACCGCTGTCTCACCAGGGGCCGTATTTTACTAAAAATATCGATATAATATATACAGAAATTACATGTTTTCCACCTTTTTCTCATTGTTTAAAGAATACTATAATTGAAGCTTATAAAGTTAACTTCAAACTCCTGGCAATATTATAGGTATGAAATATTTAGATGTGTTATTCAGCCCCTTTGCACTGTTTTCTGAAGGGAGTTTTGGTGTGATGTGGATATTATATCTAAAGCTTAAACATTTTCTTAAGTGTCAAGGTATTATGTGAAATGCACAAAGGCGTCTCGACTTCCTAGGCTTGGGGAAACATTTTAATACAAAAACATCCAAAACCTATTCTTTAAAAAATTTAATTAGGGGTAGGGGTCTGTTACAGTGTTGTGAAACCTGATGTATCTAATGAAACGCTATAACCATAGGTGTTATACTCTGTACATCTGAAAATGAAAGTTTGAAGTCACATTATACGCCCCCACGGCTGAAAGGGCGAGCATGTTTGGTGCGATAGGGATTAGAACCCGTGACCCTCAAATTACGAGTCGAACGCCTTAACTCACTGACGAGAATTAAGACTGAATTTGGAATGCCATGATTAGCTGAGTGATACCAGCCCTCATTAACAGACAAACTGGAATAACCATATACATGTATAGTCTGTGTTATTACAGTTTTAAGCTTGATATATACTACTGGCTAGTGAAAAAGTGAAGATTTTTCGTGCATACACAAAAATAATATTTTCTTTAATTAAAATAAATCAAAACTAATCTTGTTTTGATTTTAAAATTACCAAGCCTATCACATACCTAAATAAGTGAATTCAGTTTCTACAAATCAAACATTAAGCCAAATACAAAAGCAGTTGTGCATGATAAATGTTTTGTTATCGTTAAGAGATTATAGCAAACTGACTCGCGCTTTACACTGCCGTCACTCACTGCTGACGTAATCGATGAAGTTCATTAGGCCTTTCTACGTACCCTAGCGTCTAGCCTACGTATAGTTTCAATATAATTAAAAGTAATTTAAATAACTGCTCGACAGAATTGGAATTTAAACATCGTTAGGATTTATGTTCCAGACGAAGCAAAGGTTATGAACAATAACACGAAACTAGTTTCAAGCCGCAGGTAAATCTTCACACACATCTTACAAACAAAATATATAAAAGTTACAAATGTGGGTAACTGTATAAACACTTTGCATATTTAAATTCAATAACACTTATTTCACATGTTGATAACACTAGTTTGAAAAATTAGAAACCTCGAAACGAAGAAAGGGCTTTTTCTGCTTTTAGTAAATATACTGAGGAAAAGATACAGCTTCTGACAGTCGAGTCAAGTTAAATGGTTTACTTATTGTTTTGACGAGTTTGGATAAATCAAAACCGTAATCAAGAGTCGCGTAGTTTTTATCGAACGACTAGTTTTAATAAACAAGGAAACCTAAAACTTAATGTCGTTTTGATAATTCTTCTTGGCTGCTTTACCAAGATACACACATATTCAGTGCGACAGATTAATTATTTTCGACAATTTTCGGTATATCTTATATACCCTTGTGCAAATTAATTGAAACGAAATGGAAAATTGTGATTTTTTCAATTTCTTGCATTTTATTTCTGAGAATCCAAAAAATTACTCACAAATTAATACATGATATGACCGCCTTTATTTTTCAGAAGATCGTTAATCCGCTTTGGCATCGAGTTCACGAGTTGACTGCAATCTTTACTAATTTTTGGATCGCGGTATCACATCTCAATTATGGCCTCAATTAGCTTATCTTTCGTAGTACACAATCTTTTCCCGAAGTCTTTCTTTACAAATTGCCTAAACATTTTCAATAGGATTTAAGTCCGGAGAGTTTCCAGGCTAGTCCAGCACCTTTATTCGCGTTGCAGTCATAAACTTCTTCACAAGTTTCGATGTGTGGCACGGAGCCAGATCTTGCTGAAAAATGCCAGACCCATCTGGAAATCTCTTCAATTCTGGGACGACTCTTCTCTGCAAAACTTCGATGTACTGTGGTTCTCGCATCATACCTTCTACGATATGTAAGCCTCCGACGCCATAGTAGCTGAAAAAGCCCCAAAACATCTTCAATGGATGTTTTACGAACTGATTGATGTGAGATTCTCGAAGCTTCTCACCTGGAGATCTGCGAACATGCAGACTTCTTTGACCCTGTACGAAGAAATTAGTCTCGTCACTGAATATCACTTTCCTCCATTGTTCTTGCGTCCAGCTCTTGTATTTAAGACCCCATTGATACTGTTTTTTCTTCATTGAGTTGGTAAGAAGTTGTTTTTTGACTGGTCTTCTTGCCCTTCCAATGCAATTTCGAATGACGTAATATTCCTCGAAATCTCGTCCTATATCCCAAAAATAGATCGACCATACTGCAAAACACTGCTAATGACGCCATCTGTGTGAAAAATGGCTATTAAAAGGAAATCAGCGGGTCCAGCGAGCCTACACCGATCGCCATGCTGAAAATATTGTAAAATGACCATTTGTTTCAATTAATTTGCACAAGGGTGTAAGAGAGATCACATGAAGGTTATACAAGTCAGATAACACAACAGATTAACTACTGTTCATTTTGTAAGTATTTAGTTAATTTATTTTTAAATTTAGTACATTAGAAAAACAAAATATAATATAGCTTTCTACGGACCTATTTAGAAAATTATACGAGTGATTATTAAATGTCAACCAATCACAGGTTACTTAGTTTTAAAATAAAATAAAACAAAACTGAAGACAGTTTACAAATAGGAATTGTATGAGAAATAAGCCACTCAATGTCCGACTGAATTAGCTGAGCTTGAAGGAGGCAAAAGTGAAGAACAAGTTAAACTCAAACAAATTCTCTCGTTTACTGATTCCATTAGTTTAGGTACGCTAATTCACTGTTTCGGTTTCCAGTCGTGGTCAGTTAGCTCTATGCGGCTGGGGTCAATATGATAAGGAGTTCTTAAAAGGAACTAGGCCACTGTTAAGAAGAATCAAAGTTCCCTTGCTGTTAGACTTCTGGCGTTGTTTCGTTTCTTGGGATTCCCGACATCCGGATTTCGTGGAAAAGATACAGATAGCAAAGTCACGTGTCATTTTTGGGGTAAGGCAAAGGGGTAAAAAATTGGAACGATACCATACGAAATTTAGGTCGGTTATTCTATGTCCAAGGGCACTGAAAGCGCTGTTGTGGTGTTTCGCTACTTCAAAGATAAAACGGTAGACGAAGGCAACTTGAAATTCAAAACTGCCCAACGAACAGGATAATTATCTTAACTTTCACTCATACTACTAAAGCGGATACTCTGCGCAATATCTCTATTGATATCATTATGACGTATGATTTGGAAAGTTTTAATGGTTAGGCAATAATGATTCCTAAGTAAGTCAAACAATGTGACAGTGGTTAGGCAATAATTATACCTAATTAAGTTATACAATACTGAAATACTGTAATCAATACACAAACAATGACTTCCAAGTTGTGGCAAGTACTGAAAATGATGTAGGTCTTTGAAAAAAAAATTGAATGATCCTAAATTAAACAACAGATTACCTTCTTAAATAACTATATGCTTTAACACTACTCGTAAGAATCATTAACTAAGACCATAAACCTGCAGGAATCTTCTGTTCTTATCGACCATTAATTAAAATACGAAACCAGATTCCATTGCCTTATTATCTCATGTGAAGGACAGCAAATAAAGAGATATTTAATTAGCCTCAGTGTAGACACGACAAAGATATTGGTAGGGACGTATTAATAGGATACTGCGTGTTCATACCTCTTTCTCTTCCATTTGGGCAAGCCTCATTTTGGCCGTGCGTGCACACACGTTGAGAGCTGTCACATGCCTTGAGATAAACTTCATGACCTTGAACACAATATGTTTTCACACACAAAAAAAAAAAAATTGGCAGGAAGGAATTAAAGGATACAGAATGCTGCCCACCGTCCTTTCACTGCAAATCTTTCGCTATTTTTAGTAAGAAAGACATTTCCTTACCCTCGAGCGAAGGGTGTTCTGTAACATAGCTTGGAATTCTGGTCTCCTTTATACCATTTCTTTTTTTTATACTCACACACACATTTCCAAAACGTACTTTTGTCATACATATACATATACACACACACGTTTATGTAGCTATAGCAGAACAGGAAACATACTGACCACCTAACGTTATTTCTAAGTAAAGATAATGTAGCTATCCCTAAAATGCAAGTCTAGCATAAACAGCGTGGGCACTGTATCCGTAGGCGCTGCGGAGGAAGTAAAAAACAAAAACAAAAAAACACACACAGAAAGGTACTGACCGATAGGACTAGGTATTCAGGTAACAACAGTTTTAAAATAGATATACGGCTTGCGAACTTTACCGAAGAAAAATACACACAAGTTCAATAACTGCTCAGACGGACAAGAGTCTGAAAAAAACAATGAAAATATTTGTCTAAACAGGAAACAAAAATAAGTAAAACGAAAAGGAAAACAATGAAACAGGATTTAACAATAATAAGACTTTTTTCTTTGCGTTCAATATGGCGACTACCCAGTATTCTGAAGGCTCGATTGTCGCAGATTGTTGGTTCCTACAATATAAGTCAACCTTGAATGAATAAACAAATTTGTAGGTCCATGACATGTTACTGAAATTTTAATTACAAATTTTAAAAGGTATATCTTGGCGAGGTTTCAGGGGTCCAACAGTCCCTTACGGCTTGCTCTCGCTTTAAATCATAAAAAAAATAAATTGTAACGACATTGTAGTGTAAAACTCATTGTATTGGCTTGTGTCAAAATAATTTTATTAATTGGAAGCTTTAACGAGTCTGGGATATAACATTCGTTGTCACAGCACCATGGAATGAAAACCTTGAATGTCCAATTCTTGCAGAAGAGCTAGATTCATAAATTTAATTCTGATGTGAAAATATACGGATTCTGCAGCTAACAATAAACATTGGAGAAATGATAATTAATTTGTTTTGAATTAAGCGCAAAGCTACACGAGGGCTATTTGTGCTAGCCGTCCCTAATTTAGCAGTGTAAGACTAAGAGAGAAGGCAGCTAGTTACCACCTACTCCCAACTCTTGGGTTACTGTTTTACCAACGAATAATGGGATTAACCAAAACATTATAACGTCCCTACGGCTGAAAAGGGGAGCATGTTTGGTGCGACGGGGATTCGAAGTGGAAAGTATTAATATATCTATTCCGAACAATGTATATTTCCAAGTTACAATTAGCCTAGGCAAGGTAATTATAAGGAAGGAAAATGAAAGCTTGTTCAGTAAACATTAAAATAGAAATTCAAATGAATTATGATGACCTTACACAGTTTATTTTACCACGTTATTAATAATCTAGAACAGAATATTTGCAAGATTGTGATAAAACTTGGGAATGGTCCCAATGATATTATAAAATAAAAATTACTCCTACCCAGCCAGTCTCCGCTAGTACAGCGTTATGTCTCCGGATTTACAACGCTAAAATCAGGGGTACGGTTCCCCTCGGTGGGCTCAGCAGATAGCCCGATGTGGCTTTCCTATGAGAAAACACACACTCACCTACCGAGCCAACTCTCAGTGCGATTCACTGTTGAGAAGGTACCCACGAGTCGTAATAGTAAAAATACTTGGAATGAAATCAGTTTAAAATTCTTCTACCATGAATACGACATAATAGGTTCATAATAGGGATCGCGAAGAATTGAAGAAATCCCTAATAGAACGTTCGGACAAAAAAAAAGCACCTTAAACAGTAAAGATTCAGTTTACTATTGACTGCTAAAACTGTACATTGATAACGCACAAAAAAAGTACAAGCCAGCTTCACAAGGAATAGAAAATCCTCTGTAAATATTTTCTTGTGAGCTTACAACAAAAACACCTTGTTATATCGCACCAAACTTTTTGTAAAGTTCTAACTAAGGTACTGCGAAGTTCTTGAGGAAACTGAAAAAGGCAATTTATTTCTTCTATATTTTATGCAACTAAAAATAATAATTATAGTGTGAAAAATGTAATTATCTCTCGAAGTTAGCTTTCATAGAAATATCTTGCATTCCTTTAAAAAACTTAAATATAGGGCGAAATTGGAATTACGAGGCAGCCAATAATAGATGAACATTAAGTAACTAACATGCACGTACTCAATATCTTGTACATTATATAAACCAAAAATAGTGTTACTTTCAAGGGTCGAGAAGCAAAATTTCAAGAATGTCTGAAAATGAACTCGGAAATACTGATTTTGTCAATATGCAACTCAGTTTAATATAAGTACCACATATTTAGGCCTGAAGAATAATTAAAACCAAAAGTATTTGTGTCATTTAAATATAGTTAAAACGTGGCCCGATTTAAGCGAACTGGGCAGTCGTCCAGCCATGTGATTTTAAAGAGACAAAGAAAGCATTTATAAATGTCAATGCCACCTACCTGGACGAACAGGTTTCCGCTGAAAACGGAGGGAAGTGTGCAAGATCAAGTTGAAGCACGTTTAAAACTTAATTTAGTAGGTTCTGGATATCAGCACAAAGCTACACAAGGTCTCTGAGCTATCTTCGCTCTCAACGAACCTACGGTCCCACGGTGAATAGTGCGATTTTTTTTTTTCTTTTCAAGGAAACGGATCGCGAATCATTAGTTACGCTAAACTTTACTCCACGTGGTGTAAGCTATTAGCTCTGACATTAAAAACACGCGAGTGATAAACATGGATAGTTGCAGAACTGAAATGTTGGTGAAAAGTAGTCAAATTACTATTGGTCATACAGAAGTTACCTTAATAATAAAAAAAAATATATATATCCAATTTGATATACGTAGATATTTTGTTAAGCTAACTAGATATTTTTATGTAGCCAGAAATCATTAGAAACACAGAGCCACATATCTACAGAGTTGTGTAAAAGTTGGAAAATACGATCTCTTTTCAAGTCTTTGTGAATGAGCTGGACTTTTATTCGCATTGGGCAATAATGGAAAGGCATTCAGTTCATAAGAGTTTCAGTTTTTTGGGGTCATTGAAAATAACAACGGTTTTTGATAGATATTTCTTACAGAATAACGAAACCGATGTGATTGAGCGAAAAAAAGAGGCAGAAGTATCTTCAGAACAGAATAAAATATACTTTTAAAGTTAATGACGTTTGTAGAAAGAAAATATCGAAGGTCACAGAAAAAAGTAGCTGAATTTGGTCTTTCAAAGTAAAAATATTCGAAAAGATTACATGATTAGTAAGCCGTTACAAGAACATGATTAAACTAACTTTTTACAGTGAAAGTTGAGTTGGTTGGATTGGTGTTTCATGGTACAAAGCAACTAGGCTATCTGCGCCAAACAGAATTAGTAAAATTCATAAAGGAAATTAAAGTAAAACAAGACAGTTTTTTTTTTTTATTTCGCGCAAAGTTACTCGAGAGCTATCTGCGCTAGCCGTCCCTAATTTAGCAGCGTGAGACGAGAGGAAAGGCAGCTAGTCATCACCACCCACCGCCAACCCTTGGGCTACTGTTTTACCAACGAATAGTGGGATTGATCGTCACATTATAACGTCCCCACGGATGAAAGGGCGAGCATGTGTGGTGTAACGGGTATTCGAACCCACGACCCTCAAATTACGGGTCGAACACCTTAACGCACCTGGCAGAGTTTAATTTTTGAATTAAAAAACATAAATAACATTAAATCCAATTTTTACATCTACTCTACTGCGGTAAGAGAAAAACTACAGTAATACAAGTTATAAAGAACTTTCTGTAGCATAACTGTAATTATCATAACTCGCCAGGAAGACTAACAGGTAAGTACCAAAACCACCGTTAGTCACCTGAAATTGGCCTTTCCAGTCCTGGTTTCGAGTTATTTAACGTTACGGCCATTTTTTAATTTCAAATCGAAATAGGTGGACTTTGATTCTTAAAAGGGAATAACATTAAAAAAGGTCTAATGTGTAAATTAAAAACTTAAGTTTCATTAAAAAGATTAATGGTCTTTAAAAAACTAAAAACATTTCTAAGGTTGACAGTGTCACTATCACCAATAACACTGTCTAACGTTACAGATAAACCTTGGGACAGAACATGGTGAAAACGGTGCCATCGTTGAGAGTCACAAGACAGTAAAATGTGGCTTATTGTGACCTTAGTGTTACACAGACAACACATTGGTGCATCAGTCCCAGATAAAAGAAAACGATGAGTTAAAAACTGTGACCAATGCGTAGTCTAGTTAGAACAATTTCCTCTTTCCAATCCTTACGAAAGCAAGACGGCCAAAGTCCAATATAGGGTTTTATTTGGAAAAGCCTATTTTAACGTTGATCACTCCAAGTCGACTACCAACTGGCACGGAGCCGAGCCTTGAATGTAGGTTCATAGTCCATGTATGGAAGAGGCTCAACAGTGATAGTGTCAGAGCAGATAGATTTAGCTGCGGTGTCGGTGGGCTCGTTCCCACAATTATCAACTTGGCCTGGTATCCAGAAAAACTGGATAGAATTATATATTAAAGAGAAATGTACCAGGCAGAACAGGCGAGAACGGGGTGTGAACTAACGTGAAGTGATTCCAGAACCAGTAGAGAACTACGTGAGTCAGTATAAATAGTGCAATCTGAGTACTGCTTAGCTTCTATGTGATCCAGGGAAAGAGAAATGGCGTACAGTTCAGCAGTTAACACAGAAGCTGTAAAGGGAATTTTGCGCGCAACCACCAAACCACGAAAACCGTTTTAAGACAGAGTCCACACTGTCACCCGATTTCGAACCATCTATATAAATAGGAATGGAAGGATAGTTCGAAAGATGTTCAGTATATAACAGACAATATTTCCAATCGGAAGTGTTTGCTTTTCTCAAATTACTTAAAGACAGGTTATATTTGGGGACTGCAATAAGCCATGGTGGGATGGGCTGACAAGTGGATACAGTAATGTTATTGAAGGACAGACCCCATTCACCAAACTGTACCTGGATACGAAAGCCAAAAGGAGTAATGACAGATCGTCTGTTCTGAAAGAGTATGACCCACCAAGGAAGAAAAACACAACCCCTGGTGGGATGCTTTTGTAAGGAATGAAGTTTCGAAGCATATAGCAAAGACAGTTGCAAACGGCTGAAGTGTAAAGAAGTTTCATGAGACTGTGTATGAGCTATGAACTGGGAAGTGCAGAAAGCCCCAGGTGCAGAGCCGAAGTCCTTGATGATGAATGGGATCCAGCATCTTTAAGACCGAGATCCTTGCAGAGCCATAGACCAGTGATCTATAGTCGAGTTTCGATTGAATACGAGCACAATATATCTTAGCATAGAACATTGATCCACTCTCCAAGTGGTGGAAGAAAGGACACGAAGAATCTTCAGCACTCATGTACATTTGATCCGTAGTTGCTTGATGTATGGTATAAAAGTCAGTTTACAATCAAAGATAAGACCCAAGAACTTTGTCTCAGGGACCACAGGCAGCACACTTCACCAATACAGAGCTCAGGATCAGGGTGAATACCCAACTGGCAGCAAAGGTGCATGCAAACGATCTTAGAGAAGTTAAAGCCATTTGCTCTTGTCCATTTCAGTAAACAATTGAGGGCAGTCTGTATCTGCTACTAAATATACCTCATGTTCGACAACTGACATAAGATGTGAAAGTTGTAGGCATAGAGTCTGTTTGCAACAGTAAGAGGGAGTTGTTCAGTGATGGCATTTATCTTTATACTGAAAAGTGTGACATTCAAAACACAGCCTTGAGGGACTTCAAGTTCCTATAGAAAATAACGGGAAAGTGTCGAACCCACACGAATTTGGAATCTCCTGTCCATTAAAATTTTTTAAAATAAAAATGGGCAAATGGCCACGTAACCCATATATATGGAGGTCTCATAAAATCCCATACCTCCATGTTGATCATAAGCTTTCTCAATGTCAAAGAATATTGATACAAGATGTTGTTTGACGTTTCAAGTCGAATCAGATGGTCCATGGTGGAGCACTGTTGTCGGAACCCACACTGGATGGGCGAGAGGAGGTTGTTTGAAAGCGATGTAGTGCGAGAGTGTGGGATACCTATGAAAAGTATCCCAGGCCAGTTTCTGAGCCTTCCATGCCATATGGCAGGCAGCATTTCATCATGGACGAGGATATCGTGGAAAATGTGTCGAGGTTTTAGGAATACATTGAGCAGCTGTCTGTATAATACAATCAGTTACTACTGCCACACAGTCGTCTATTGATGGCTTACAGAACGAAAGTAGGATGGGTCAGAGCCACTGCAATTGCTGCAATGAGGGTCCATTTCACACTCATAGGCATCGTGGTCCTTGCCACCACAACGAGCCCAAGTCAAGGAACCATGACAGGGTGTCTTCGAGTGACCGAACTGCTGACATTGGAAACATCTGAGAGGGTTTGGAATGTATGGCCGTGCCTTGCAATTAAGATAACATGTCTTGATGGTGGCAGGTGAACGTGGTGATGTAAATGTCGGAATGAGGACATTGGTCAGCATCATAATTCCATCTTTACGAGTGGAAATATGCCTTACTGCAGAAACTACTTGAGTGGAGAAACCAGCGAGAATCTCTGTTCTTCAAATCCCTCTCAGCAATAACTCCTCCTGATGAATTCAAAGTAGCATGAGGCATAACCTCAATAGGTATATCCCCAATCGCCTTTGAATGCAAGAGGAGTTCACTGTGTTGAGATGTGGATGTTTCCACCAAGATGTCACCAAATCGAAGCTTCTTTATTGACTTTGGAGAGCCAGCAAGTCCCTCTAGTCCCTTCTGAATGAAAAAGGGAGACAATTTCCCTAAACGTTTGTCTGAAAGAGAATGTAGGATAACAAAATGAGGTACAGATGTTACAGATATTGAAGGCTGTTGTTCAGAATCTTCAAGACATGGTTATTTACCTATGGAATGTTTTTTTTTTCACTATTTAAGTTTTTATTTGAAGGATCCATAATAAAAAATACTATTTCTGTGCCCACTTACCCCACCCACCATGGAACCCTACGAGATGACGCACTATAATGTCAAACAAGGACATTGCAGCAACGCCAGGGTTTCGTGAGCATTATACCCAAACACCAACATCAGATACAATGTCCACAACACTTGATGAGGACATCCAGCACTGGTACTTGGTTGGACACTCAACCACCAGATCCTTCACCTCCATTTCATAGATCACCACGCACGAGAAACACGAGGGTAGATGTTTAGATCCCAGAGAAGGTAAACTGAAAGAACAGAACCTTCTCCGGGAGGTCCCCTCACCACGTACAGGAATCCACATCGAGGGGGTGAAAGTTGGGAACTTTAGAGAAATGATATGAAAATGTGGTGAAATAAACAAAAATTAAATTAAAATATTAACTATTGACTTTTTATCGCTTTCATAGTACCTTCTTCATGGTTACAACTTCTCTGTTGAATTCAAATGGATCCTAAATAATATATAAATTATTTTTGTTTCCCTCCATTTTGAAAGTAACATTTTCTCATTTTTTAGACGCATACAAACACATTGGTTTACTCACCTTCTTCACAGATTTACATTATATCTACTGGAAAACGTTAAAAAACAACAACAAATAAAACTGCACTCAGCCTGACACCTATTACAAGTTTAAAAAAGAAGACCAAGAGGCTACCTTTTATATAAATGAATGTTTTACGATTGAATTTAGGAAACAATTAGTTTATAAGATCTTGTTTTTCACAGTTAGTATTTGTTTGCCAAGGAAACGTGAGAAACAGTAGATCACATCAGTTGAGTAACTTTTCTTGGATGTCATCCATACTTACTGCAGAGAAGAACATAGTATTTTGGTTGGAGAGTTCATACAAATAAAAATGTTTTATCAAGACATTCTGCAAAATAGTTGACGTTAAATTGCAAATGTGTGATGTTAAAATAATATGATAATTAAAAGGATTTACGAAAAGGGAAGTATCTCGTTTAGCTCCAGCTGGAAGACAAAACAAAACATCGAATATACTTAGCCCTCGCTCCACTCGCTATTCTAGACGTTCTCATGGATGAACAACACAAGTTATTTTCATAACAAATCCTTTTCGTTATCTATTTATTTCAAATGTGTTTTGTAAATAATAATCTATTTGTGTTAATACTTTTAGTAATCATCATACTGGGTTCACCTTTTATGTATTTTTGTTAATCATAGTTTTAAATTCATTATTTCTTCTCTTTTTTTTAATCTAATAAAGAAACAAGTTAATTCCCCATGATGTTGGTTAACACCGACATCATCATCCATTGTTCATCTTACTACCAAGCGAAATTTTACTTCCAGTGAACTTAAATATAAAAGTATATTCATTTCTCACTGCTTCGATTTAAATATATTATGTTGGAACTTAATTAAATACTAGTAAATTAAAAATCCACCTATTAATCAAAGTGCAAAAAAAAACCAGATCGGGGTCTATGTATGAAAATACAATTTTAAAAAGAGTTTGAAAACTAGTTACTTTAGTTCCTGTAACCTAGATCTGTCGATTAGTAGGATGTGAACATTTCCGCCCCAAAGAAATACTCAAGTTATAGCTTTTTACTTACCAAAAGCGTCCGAGTAGTTTACCACATGAAATTCAGGAAAATAATATTTAAAAAAGAGAGAGAGGGAAAGATAAACAATTCAAGCCAGGACTCGAGCCTTAAGATACGAGTTTCAACTGCTGGTAAACTAAACAGTTAATCCACAAAACACAGAGCACTGACATGTGTCATCTGGCTAAAAATTCTTCACAGAAACACACGGGTTTGGATTTACTTGGAACACATGTTGTAACCCTCCCCCGTCCTCCTCCGCTATCGAACTGTAACTCTGTTATAGCTTTCTATATAGTCTCTAATCCGTGTCCATGCAGGTCGTAAACTCGTTCCCAACTCGCTTTGTAATGGAAAACTGACTAGAGTTGTAGCGATGTGTGTGTGTTATCTATCTGCTCAATGACACCAATAGCAAACAATACGGGTACGATCTCTTCAAAATTACTTAAGTTTGAGTTCCCTCTTTATGGTCGCCATTCATCCAATAAACTCTTCTGAGGGGAAAAACAAGCTCTTTAGAAGACCGAGAACTTTTTCTTAAAGCACGCTGGAAAAACTAGAAAAAATTTTTTTATGATCAATTAAGATTATTCTGAATTATGTTTCATCACCGATACAGTGGCAGCAGACCAAAATTCAAGAAAGGTTTATTTCATGTACGACCAGTAGAGGTCGCTTCTAGTCATTTTTCATTACCAAATCATTCTGTGTATTAAAGAAAATGAATTTTGCTGAAATGGAGGCAGGTGACACAAACATTAGCCTTTCTCGTGAACACTTGAAGTTTGTGAACACTGATGACAAACAAACAAGTGAATTTCATACAAACACACATACAAGAACGAAAATGCAAAAAAAAAGGAACCATTAAAAATAATCACATACGGCTTCGTTTACGCTAGAAAATTATTATTGTCTTGTATAGAGTGGCGAAATACTCAGATAGAGCCTGAAATGCCGTATCAAGACGAAACAAAGCCAGAATTCCGTAAAAATCTGGTCCACATGTCGAATGAATTGCTTAAACCTATCTTATTAATAAGCAACCGTTGGAACTTCTACAAACACCTAAATGTTTCCTAGACGTTTGGGTTTGAGTGTGTTTTTTTTATTTTGCGCAAAGCTACACGAGGGCTATCTGCGCTGGCTGTCCCTAATTGAGCAGTGTAAGACTAGAGGGAAGACAGCTAGTCATCACCACCCACCGCCAACTCTTGGGCTACTCTTACCAACGAATAGTGGGATTGATCGTGACATTATAACGTCCCCACGGCTGAAAGGGCGAACATGTTTGGTGTAACGGGGATTCGAACCCACGACTTTTATCAGATTACGAGTCAAGCGCCCTATCTAGCCATGCCGGGCAGACGTTTGGGAACAAATGTTATCAGGCCTATATTTATTAACTACGAACATAAATAAATTTATACTTTGTATGAATATTTAAGCTTCTATCATATGCTACAGAATCTGATGACCAAATTATTATTAATATAGTTATATTCATCACGCAGTTTACTTCGTACTGATATTAAAATTTAAATTATACATACCTTGCAAGGTGATGCTGTGGTGTGTGTGTGTGTGTGTGTGTGTGTGTGTGTGTGTGTTTCTTATAGCAAAACCACATCGGGCTATCTACTGTGTCCACTGAGAGGTATCAAACCCTGATTTTAGCGTTGTAAATCCGAAGATTTTTTCTAAACGATCCTTTTGTAAATGCCTCAGCTAATTCATGTTTCATATAAATACATATATTGACACTTTTGGCAGTAACTACAAACTTAAATGTCACACAAGAACCAAATCACGTATTGACTCCTTCGTATGTGAGAAAAGTCTACAATGAAAATACTGTGAGTGAATCTAATATCTTCATGAGAGGATATTATGTTGGTAGAATATAGTCCTTTAAAAACACGCATTATAACTATCTCCAATAATAACAAAATCTGACTTTCCTGGCAATTACATTTTAGCTAGTTGTGGTCTTGTGCTTAACGTCCGATCTGTGAATCTAAGGATTCATGGTTCACACCCCCTTGCACAAGACCACATTGCGCTCTTTGAAGGTGTTGGCGATTGTCAAATACCATTGTTCAGTCAGACAAGAGAAACTTAAGGGTTGGCGGTGGACATTGTTGAATATCTGGTTTTCCGTTAGTGCATCAGTTCCATATTATGAAATACAATACGCAGAAAGCATTGTGTAGCTTTACGCGAAACTTTTGAAACACGCAAAACAGTCTCCATTTACGATATGTACAAACCACTTTAATAAGGTTATCCATGCAGTTTTTTTCAAATTTTTCCTAACTACTTTAAATGCAATCGCAATAGGAGAAAGCTGCAAGACTCTGTAAAAAGACAAGTGTTGTTTGCGTGCAAATATTGAAGAAAAAACAAAACCTGGGAAGTGTTTGTTTATTTTTCATATTACTTAATAAATCAGTTTTATGAACAATACTAAAAACCAAAATTTTGCATTCGGAAACTTCCCCACGAAATCAGTCTCAATGTTTGAAGGAACACTTCACCGTGTGCCCCAACTGCAGGGACACGTTGTTGTTTATCTCCAGTAATTTGCAACATGCTTTATCGTTAGGTGATACGAATATTATCATTTTCACTCTATGATAGTCTTATCACACGTTTATATATTTTCATACTTTTAACTCTCGTACTTTAGTTAGTCCACGAACATGAAAACTAGAAAGGCCAAAATTCGTATTAATCAACCTTATTCGACAAAATCTTCAGAATACAGTAGGGTTAAAGAGAGAGAGGTATTCAAGGCAGGGGAAGAGAACATAGAATTCAACACGTATACTCCAAGAGGGACAGACATTTACTACAGAATCCAGCTGAGACTTCTTTGAGAAATATCTTTTGAATAATACCAAATTGTGACCTTATAATCAATATAGTACGGTCAGGTTATGCGTAAGTAGATTTATCACAATGGAGGAAAATAAACAACTTTGCAGGTACCTTTTTGGGCATGTAAAACCTATTTGTTATGGTACATGAAATTTTCACGCACAGTGTGAATCAAAACACTTAATAATAAAACTTTGAAGTATTTACGTATGCAAGCAATGGCTATACATTCGGAGCACTATTATGAACATTATTGTGATTTGTTTGTTTTTAACTTTGAACCCTGAAGAATCAGAAGGCATACATCTGGTTTCGATCTGTGAAGGATTCGCAATGTACCGTGTGTAAAGTCTCGTCTATATTTTACCCAAGCCTAAACTTTGAGCGTTATTTTTCCATTTCTGGCCTCTGTAAAAATGCGTTTTGCACTTTGGGATCGTGAGTGCGCTACAAGGAGGGTCAAATCTCACGATTCCGTCACAGAAACGTATTCTAAGAGTTAATGCGGGTAGTGTTGACTAGCTATCACTCTTCTAGTCTATCATTTCAAAGTTACAAAAAGCTGTGCCCAGTTTTTGTGAAGTTTCGACCGAAAATATGAAACGACTTATGAAGAATTAAAGAAAAACGCCTTCTATGTGATACAACTTGTTAGCAAAGATGAAGCAACTGTCTTTGAATTTATAAGCATTTAAGAAATGAAGCCCTTCAAAATGATTTGTTTTATATTAATTCCTTTGGCGCCTACCAGGACAATCCCTAGGGCTAAGATCTTTATTTGAAGAACACATGATAGATAGCTTAACGGTCAGAAGACATTATTGTTACGGAGAGTTTAGGAGAATATCATTATCTATGTCTGAAAAAATTTAAACTGATAGAGAAAAAAAAGTTAAGAATATGCGAAACACATACCGACGCAGCTTTGATATAGAAACAAAAAATATATAAATTGTGATGTTACACACACACACAGCGATATCACCTTGGATATACAGACTTTTATACAAAAATCATAACATTCGCAGGACAATGTAGAATACACAAAGTTGGAATTAAATATACGGTCGTTTTGAATTAGAAAATAATTTCAAAACAAAAATAGTTTATTTAAACGGTAAATAGTCTTCTTTCTTTCCGGATACTTCATGTGTTATTATAGATTATACAAGTTACTTGTATAGCATACACAAGTGAATCTAGAAATAGAAGAGCTCATAATGTTGATTAATGTGTTTATTTCCTATGAACCGGCCCGACATGGCCAAGTGGGTTAAGGCATTCGACTCGTAATCTGAGGGTCGCGAGTTCGAATTCCCGTCCCGCCAACCTTGTTCGCCCCCTTTCAGCCGTGGGGGCGTGAAAATGGGGCAGTCATTCCCATTATTCGTTGGTAAATTAGGGACGGCTAACGCAGATAGCCCTTGAGTAGCTTTGCGCGAAATTCAAAAAAACAAACAATGTACATTTCTTTTCTGTTTCAAAAACAGGCCCACTTCACCTAGCTGAATTTCTCTACGTTTATTTATTTTGAGAATTTCACTTTTGGGTATGATGCTGTTTAGGCCAGGTATGACCAGGTGGTTAGGGTGCTCGACTGGTAATCTGAGGGTCGCGGATTCGAATCCCCGTCACATCAAACATGCTCACACTTTCAGCCGTGGAGACTTATAATGTAACGGTCAATCCCGCTACTCGTTGGTTAAATAGCAGCCCAAGAGTTGGCGGTGGGTGGTGATGACTAGCTGCCTTCCCTTTCGCCTTACACTGCTAAATTAGGGACGGCTAACGCGAAATTCAAAAACAAACAAATTTCCCATTAAACTACGGTTTATAAAAAGTAGTGCAATTGAGACACTTTTTACATTCAGCACTCAATTTATTAAAATGAAAAAAAACACATAGAAATTTAAATAATTCTTATGCTTGAAAAATATTTTATAGTTGGTATAGAACAAATGGTAGGTGTATAGGGCTGTAAATAAAAGAAATTGTTTCACATAATTCCAACGTGATAATAGAATGCTTGGTTACGTGCAACGTGATGAGTGAGGTACTACATTTTTCAATGAACCATATCTTTGCTTGGGCTGCATCAAAGCTATGTCAGTTTGTACAAGCGAATAATCGTTCAAGTGACATCGCTGAAAGTTAAACCTCGCTTACCTAAGTAACAAACATACCTCAGTAGAATTTGGTTCAGTAATTACGAGGGTGATGTTAACCGAACGATATCAGGTCCATAATTAGCTAAGATTGTTTTTTTTAAAGAATCAAAATAACTTGTATTATTATATTATCGCGTGCAGGAATTCTCTCAGTGTGTTCATAATAGGATTTCCTAAACAACGGGTTACTTATTGTCAATGAAACGTATATCTTGTTTGATCCGCTCTGAATCAACGCCTCATGAGCCACGCTTGTCTTAATTTGGAAGCATGCTCAGACATCGATCTTGAGCGTATCGTATCTCAACAAACCTCCGTCGAAAATAAACTACGAATTCCTTACCAAAACTAACAACTAAATACTAGTTTATCTATAGAAGTATTCCGTACCAGTTATACCTTCAACGATGCCTCAAATTACAGAAACTTCACTTCTGATAGGCTACTTAACTATTCAACGTCATCGTTCTCGGCACCAATAGAACCTTCTTCATTAAAACTTGTATTAAGTTACTTAACTACACTGATATCTGTCATCAAAACTTCTTCCCCAGGTTATCTACGCAAGTCATTCAGTGCTAGTTTTACTATTTTTTAACATATGTGGAACCAAATTTTTTAAATAACTTTTATCAGTGGCATATCCAGGATAAACTGACGGAGTTTTCAAATCACGTCAGCTCCTCATGGCATCGCAGAGTGCAAACACAAATGGTACGCGATCAAATAGATTTCAGAGAAGATATTAAAAGAAATTACAAGAAACTGAGACAGTCATCACAAAGAAACATTAACTTGAATTTTGATAATGAGAGATAAAATTGAGAACTATTAAAACCACTGTTTGAGAACATGCTATATATTATTGTCAAGTAAAAAAAAAAACGTTGTAGTAAATAGATATACGGTTGTATTTGCCTAACTTGGAAAGCTTACAAAAAAGTTTTTATAAATCAAATTTATACGAGTATAACATGTCAATGAACTTTTTTTTTAAGAACGGAAACACTATTATAGTTAATTAAGTCAAACCAAATAAAAGAGTACTTCACGAACGGCGTTTTTTTATAAAATGTTATTGCTCCATATTTTCTTGAAATGATCTGCCTGCCTACACTTTGTACAAATTTGTTTTTCGGGTGAAAATAGGGTTAGTGAAAATGTGAGTCTTGATAAAGTGACAAATTTACTTTTTCAACTTGAAAGTAAATATTTAATGCTTAACTCAGAAGTTAGTTTGTATACCGTGTAGATAAAGAAATACAAGTTTCACTTGTGATAGATTTATACATTTTTAACGTCTATATTCAACCTTTATGAGTCAGTGATGCTATTTAGAAATAAGTTTACAATGAGATAGCGATGTCGTCGTTCCTGAACAACTTCTGCGATGTTTTAATTTTACTTATCAAGATTTATTACAAATTCACAACATATTATTTTATTACCTTAGTTTAAAACAGGTTAAATGCAAAATACATTTGGTACGACATTAACTAGTCTTACCTTAAGAAGCACGAGATCATAATCCTTAGGTCGAGTTACTTTACGTGAACTTGAATTACACTAGGCTTCGGCGTGAAGAAATAAAACTAATTGGGTCGTCCCTAAATTTAGTGTTATTGTTGATTTATTAAACTTACTGATTTAAAAGAAGTCTCAACCCTTGAACTTTTTCACCTTATCACGTTTAAGACTGACAACGCCCTTACTCCTAACTAGTACTGCCGTAATTTCGAGAGTCCATCAGCTTGCTTCAAATCTCTCGACCCGTACGCAGACTCGCTCGATCTACTCTTTACAAGGTTCAAGTAATACATACCTCCACCAGCCAAGCCGACTTGACAGCCTGGTACACGATTTCGTCAAAGCGTGGCGCCACCCGAATCGTTCTACGAGATGGTGTGGAATTACGCGCATATATTGGACGTTTGACAAACGCCTAGTGAAAGCAGCTGATTGGCAAACAGCACTGAATGTTGTCCTGATTGGTGAGAAGCGAATGACGAACTGTGTCTCCATTAGTTGAAGATAATAAGACAACTTGATGCGTAATTCATACTATTGTACTTCTTTAATTAAAATATTTTGAGTGTCATTTTACGATTTCGACAAAAATCGTCTTTATCTATATTGACAGTGCGAAAAATTATACCATAAAATATCTGTTTTCCCAAAACCAGAATAGGAATGCAACCAAATATAAACTTGTCTTAGAACAGTGTTTGTTGTTTTTCATATTTTTTCGTTGGAAAAGTAAAAATTCCAGCCGCAACCAGTTCGAATAATAAAAACAAGTTAACACACAGCTAAAAGTAAAAAATTACTCATGAAAAACTATTTTTTTATAACAGAATACGTATAGGTAAGTAGGAAATATGATAAAAAAAAAAGAAGGTACTATTTTTCTCGCAGCTCTGCATGGCCAGGTGAGTTAAGGCGTTCGATTCGTAATCTGAGGGTCGCGGGTTCGAATCCCTGTCGTACTAAACATGCTTACCCTCTCAGCCGTGGGGGGCGTTATAATGTGAGAGTCAATCCCACTATTCGTTAGTAAAAGAGGAGCCCAAGAGTTGGTGGTGGTGAGTAGCTGCCTTCCCTCTAGTCTTACACTGCTAAATTAGGGACGGCTAGCGCAGATAGCCCTCATGTAGCTTTACGCGAGAAACAGAGTACTTTTCTTTAATTTTTACTCCGTTTTCTTAGTTCCTTTTTTTGTCTTTCTGTTTAATACAACGTGGATACTTTCACTGTTATCAATATTCTTTGGCCGTAATTTTACTTTATTTGTCGGTTATTGAAGACAGATAAAACAGAAAAAAAAATACTTTGTTCGTTTCATCTTTTGATAATTATTGTTGATTGTTAAATATTAATTTTACTAATACGGTAAACTAGCATCCTTAAAGTATTAACCCGTCATCTGTACAGTAAAGCTGGAGTTAGTGTGTAAAATTTATATAAAGAACTTATTAAAACTTAGAACACGGATACGGATAAAATATTGTTATGTTTTTAACACAAAAACAATTGAAATATTACAGCAAGGTATAATACTTTAGAGTAAATATTACTATTTTGGTTTGGGCATCCAACCTGGTAATGGTATAATAAACTAGTAGAATTATACTGATATATTTTAACGCTATTGTACTTACGAAGTAAGCGTTAAACTGGACAAAACAATAACGTGATTCAAACAATTTTTCTACGAGGTTCATGTAACTTTTTATCGACTGCGGGTTACCATAACCTATTGTCTTGAGCATCGAACTGGGAACATACCCAACTGTACCCATGATTCTTCTCATAATCTTAACCGGCTGCCCATTACAACCCTCTAATCAGAACTTTTAACACAAATATCGATGATATAAAAGGCTAGAGTAATATAGAATGATTTTGTTACGATTACAACTTAGAATTGTGCAAGACGTTTATTGGTTGGTTGTTGCCATGACGTCAGAAAGTTCTTCTGATAACATTTAATTTTAACATTTCCGTCATGCTTTTAAATTAAAATAAAATTACAACAAACCTTGGTTTCTTTGTCTGGCACTGACTGTTGAGGCGATTCGCCGCACATTACAACTATGTAAATTAATCTCGTTCACTAACCACTTACTAGATTTATTGTTCTGATTTGATTTGCACACAAACAACAGGAATCCTCGATCGATGTTGGCGCTAAGTTGGATCAAACGAATGAAAGTTCTTCTTTTCACGGAAAACCAGTACTTCGTCATTCAAGTTTCGACATAATGAAGGGTGAGCGTTACTCGTATAAAATTATATATTGCGAAAGCATTACACGCAGTTGACTTCAGTCAGCTGAAATATTGTGATGAAATGGTCATCTATGCGAACCATATTTTTATTATTTTAAATTTTGGTATTGTTTCTCTTTATCAATAGCTTCCGATAAGAGCATCCTGCGTATCAGTTGCTAAACAGTAGAGTGTGTTTTTCTTATAGCAAAGCCACATTAGGCTATCTGCTGAGTCCACAGAGGGGAATCGAACAGTATAGTCATGTAATCATACGTTCCTTATGTTTCTGTTTATAAAGATTAAAATGCACTGTTTCTTCAGTTGGGTACCCTTATTAATAAAGGATGTATCAAAGTCCACACACTAAAAGGATTTTAAAATGCAAAAAAAAAATAAAAAAATATCGTACTTGGCGTAATACTAATTCAGAAATTTTACTTTTTTCTCCGTATTATTACTGCTACTAAAATATTTAGGCCCCGCATGGCCAAGTGGAAAATAAAAACTTGTAAGGGTTAGAGGGCATTGATTGGGTTGTTCAACAGTTTCATAATCAAATACATTAACTTAATTCGACCAGTTGATTTCTCTACAAAATCGCGTACTAGCTTAAACTGTAAGAGTTTAACAGTCACTGCTTTACCATGTAGTCCTAACAAACTGATCTAGTTGTTCCTTTTGCCCGTCAGCCGATTTTCTTTTTCTTTCTTTTTTTTTTTTAACCACGGGATTTACGAGCACACACCTGCGCCCTCTATTGTAATACCACCCCCGCACATATTTCATTCAGTGACATGCGTAGAAAAGGTTGTCGTTGGTTACGACAGTTTTCTATGCGCGGAAGGCTACTAACGATCGTTAGAAGTACGAAAGACCAGTTTTGTAACAAAAGTTCTACTTCCAAACTTTTTTCCAACAAAAGTTCTACTTCCAAACTAAGCTTGCTTTTAGACTATCGAAAGATAATTTTCGAAAAGAACTCGCAGATTCTTTGTTAAGAGACTGTCAGTCGTTCTCCGTGTTCTAAACAAAGTTGATTTTCTCTCTCGTCTTCCTTGTTTTCTTTTCTTTTTTCTCGTAGGTTCTGCCTTCAAAGACCAAACAGTTTTACAAACATGTGGGTTTCTATTTAACATGGCGATAAGCAAAACAAGTGTATACATGAGGATAATATAAAAATTCTAGCAGTCTTTAAAACATTTCCATCTGTTTTACTTCAGTCCTACGTTTAAGTGTACAGTGAATACAAAAATTATATTAATGTCGATAATTGAAGTAGATTAGAGAAAAAAAATAGCCTATTATTATATCTTTTAGTAATATTAAATAATTATGAATAAAACACGCATTCCTAGCACGTCTGCCACGTGCTTTGTAATCATGGTAACGTTTGTTTGTTTAGCGCAAAACTATATAATATACAATGCTGTATGTGCTTCGACCACTATAGATTTTGGCCTTGTAAGTTCATGAGCTTATAGCTGGCTCACTGAGTGATGCACTTGGGGTAAAGCTTAACAAATCAAAGTTGTATTAATCAATGTAATATAAATAATGTAACACAACTAAAGATTCACACCAAACATGCTCGTTCTTTCAGCCGTTGGGGCGTTATAACGTTACAGTCAATCCCACAATTCGTTAGTAAAATAGTAGTCCAAGAGATGGCGGTTGGTGGTGATGACTAGCTGCCTTTCCCTCTAGTCTTACACTGCTAAATTAGGGACGGCTAGCGCAGATAGCTTTGCGCAAAATGCAAAACAAATCAAACCGCTGCCCACTAAATCGAGCTTGATTCGGCACTACGAATGAAACATGTTAAGTTGTGTAGAAATGGTAAGGCAATATAAAATAATCAGCGAAAATGCCTTCGGTTTATTTTTGGAAGCGAACATTTCAGAGTTTCTAGATATAGTTATACTGTGGTGAATTTCCGTGTTTCACTCAAGATGCCGCAAAATCAAATTGGTCATCGATTATACACACCATTTGAAAACGTATCACCAGCAACAATGAAGCTAACAAATTGAGACAGATCAGCCAAGACACCTTTTTTATGTTCACTATCACACAGTTTAACAATGCATTTATGGTTGGCTGTACACAAAAAAAAATAAAAATAAAAAATAGAAGAGACCGCATAAAGTTTGACCTTCCACAACAAGGCCTGTTCTTCTTTTTTTTTTTCACCATATCATGTTACGCACTCTTATGATAACGTGACAGGTAACATTCAACGCTTTGCTTCACCCAACAGGGGCTTTTTTACCGGCACAATGGGTGGGTTTCCTGAGGCAGAAGACTCCGGTAAGTTCATTCTGAATATATATAACTTTAAAGCACAAAACTGTTAAACACGTGAGCGCGTGTTCAATATTCTTTCTTTTCGGAACAACACCATCAAAAGATTTGTTAGAACCATTACAGAATAGTGTATCCATCCCTGCTGTAATCATTATTTTGTTTCTAAGAAAATAAACTGGTTTATCAGGTTAACATTGTATTTATTTAATTCGCAATTTAAATCACCTTTATGTGTGGGTGCTTCATAATATTCTCCCCACCCCAATATTTATATAATGACACTTTGCAACTGCATTGTAAATGAGATCACAATGTTCCATTAAAAATTGTAAAATCTAGCATATATTCACTGTATAATTTCTAACCGTGGCGCTGCACATAAAAACCAAGGAACGATGATTTCCGAGTAACCATCATAAGTCTGTTTGTTTTTTTATCATCGTTGAAGGGGAAGCTGAATGGGAGAGGGTAACACTAATAATAAATCCGTTCTGTGAAAGCGTGAGCAAAACTGTTTCAAATAATAAATTCATTATTTAGATACAGCTTGATAACTAACTAATTACTATACACACGTGAAACACTTGGCTGTTAACGAGTGGTTTATCAGCAATCGGAACTAAATGTGTTAGCGTATATTAACTGTGTAATCTTTTAACATATATTAACATATAGATCTGCGATAAACCCAGTGGCTGAAACTACGTGGAAGTCAAAGAGTGATCACGTGACGAATCTCGTTTGTTTGTTTTTTATTTCGCTCAAAGCTACACGACGGCTATCTGCGCTAGCCGTCCGTAATTTATCAGTGTAAGGCAGCATGTCATCACCATCCACTGCCAACTCTTGGGCTACACTTTTACCAAGGAATAGTGGGATTGACCGTAACTTTATAATGCTCCCACGGTTGAAAGGACGAGCATGTTTGGTGTGACGGGTATTTGAACCCGCGATCCACGGATTACGAGTTGAACGCCTTAACGCACCTGGTCATGCCGGACCCATTTTAAACTTAAGATGTTTGTTTTGGAATTTCGCACAAAGCTACTCGAGGGCTATCTGTGCTAGCCGTCCCTAATTTAACGGTGTAAGACTAGAGGGAAGGCAGCTAGTCATCACCACCCACCGCCAACTCTTGGGCTACTCTTTTACCAACGAATAGTGGGATTGACCGTCACATTATACGCCCCCACGGCTGGGAGGGCGAGCATGTTTAGCGCGACGCGGGCGCGAACCCGTGACCCTCAAATTACGAGTCGTACGCCTTACGTGCTTGGCCATGCCAGGCCTTATTAAACTTAAGAACAAATCATAATTAGAAATGTTTGTGCTAAGCTTTAATCATGTTTCACTATTCAAACTCTTCTGTTTTAAGCCATATTTAAGGTAACATTAATTAAAGTGTAAAATCAGTCGGAAAGACTGGAAAAAAACAATGGACCAGAAAAATAATTGCACTTGACTTTTTCTTTCCAGCATTTGGAATATGTATTGTGCCAGAAAGATGCACTTTAATTTAGCGACAACCATAAGTAAGAAATATATACCAAAAATGTGCTTTTTCGGATAGCTGTGACTAAGAAACTTAACAATACAGCTTGGGATTGGCTGAACATGATAGAAACAAAAAGCCTCTTTTTGCTTAAGTTGCTTTTTCCTCCTGTGTTTTATCACTATAAAATATTATATTTATCACCCTAGTGCTAGTCCTAACAAGTATAAGGGAAGGCTATTCGACCCCGAGTTGTCTAGTTATACAAGAGAAAACGTTTTTCTTCTCACCACCTGGTGGCGCAACAATATCTACCCTCCTCCCTAATATAATATTTCATTTTTAGTCGCGCGAGCAGATTATTGGTTGCACGTGCGGTTAAAAAGGTCGCGTGGAAGAACTTTAGGAAGTCTCTCCTCTTCTTCCCCAACTCTGGACTGTGACACTTTCACTAACTAACTTACCCATGTACAACTGTGTTACATATATGGTTAGAAAAAAAATGACTAACAATACCTAGGATCACTCCCCTCACCATAAACCGTGGTTCCACAAGACATTTCACAATTTGGAAGAAACCATCTGCAGTCCCCACTACGTCCTACCCCCTCTATTATGAACTTATTACTGACATGTGTTTTTTTTTCATCGGAACTAATAATATTAATTTTACTATATTTCTTTCTTTTCTCTGTTCTTTCTTTTAAAACGAAATGTCAGGTACGTTTTGTTTTGTTTTGTTTTTTGCATTTTCGTAATCTTCTGCGAGGGTGTTTAGCTTCTCTTCATTGAACAAAATGATACACAAATAGTTTCCAATGTAGAAATATTTATCAAGAAATACCTTTAGTCTCTCCGGCCAGGTAGGCTAATGTGGTCGACTCGTAATTTGAGGGTCGCGGGTTCGAATCCCGGTCGCACCAAACATGTTCATTCTTTCAGCGGTGGGGGCGTTATAATGTTAAGGTATATCCCACTGTTCGTTGGTAAAAGAGTAGCCCAAGAGTTGGCGGTGAGTGGTGATGACTAGCTGACTTCCCTCTAGTCTTACACTGCTAAACTGGGGATGGCTAGTACATATAGCCCTCGTGTAGCTTTGCACGAATTTCAAAAACAAACAAACCTTTATTCTCTAATTTTGTCTGGAGAAATAAATACTAGAAGTGAACCGTTATCTATCTATACCTTATATGACAAAATAGTAACATATTTGTAATGGCAAATTCAACGGACATTATACACTGATATATTTTTTTCAGGTACTGTGCAGTAAACTGTTTAAATATGTACATATCTTTACGTATAATTCAATATGTAAGACAGTAATGCTTAACTGAAATAAAATGTCGGTATCCTTTGACCCTGAAGTCTACCCTTCATTGTTTATGCACCAAAATTGCTTGTGGGTTCATGACTTTCTTGATCATAAGGCCCTTATTAAAACATACAATTACTACCAATGTCCCGTCTGTTTTTTAAGCTCAAAATAAGTGAAATTACCCAATTTGTTTTGTCATCTTTTCACGCTGAATGGTAAAAGAAAAAACGTGAAATTATTAGTTCGTTTTTGAATTTCGTGTAAAGCTACTCGAGGACTATCTACTCTAGCCGTCCCTAATTTAGCAGTGTAAGACTAGAGAGAAGGCAGCTAATCAACACCACTCACCGCCAACTCTTGGGCTACTCTTTTACCAACGAACAGTGGGATTAATTTTCACTTTATAACGCCCCCACCACTGAAAGGGCGAACATGTTTGGTGCGACCGGGATTCGAACCCGCGACCCTCAGGTTACGAGTCGACCACTTTAGCCCACCTGGTCGTGCAGGGCCGACAAGGTGAATTCATTGAACGTATTAGAAGTGTACTGGTATTAAAGGACGGAAAATTAGGGATAATAAAAAAGGAAGTTTTCATTCTCCAACTGTGATGTTAACAAGTTTACAGAGTTATATTACTGATAAACTGACTTTAAGAAACATGACACTATATGTTAGTAACAGATAAACAACGTATACTCACTTTTACTGAATTTCTAGTTTTCTGATTTCAGGTGAAATGTCATTACTTCTTCAGAGACAGTGTCACATCTCATGCCCAAGAAGGTTCTCCAGGACTAAATTTGTTTGAAAACATATTCAAAACCTGTCTCTCCTTGTCATCGGTGCAGTTTTAATATTTAATACGATTATTTTTAAGTTATACTGTTAAATATAATTTAATGTAACCTCTAATGACACATCAACGAATTATATTTGTGAAAAGCTTTCTTTAAATAATTGAAATCAATAGAGAAACTTGGGGATCAATTCGCAGAATAAATTTTCGAAGAATGACATTATTGAAGTTAAGCAGCAAAAGCATTCGCGTCGCGAATGTAGCGCTATAAACTTGAAAATCTGTGGCAACGTAAATAGCAAGTTTATTTGTTAAGTGATATCAAAGAAGAGCTCTTTAAGCCGTGAATTATCAGAAAAATGTCTTACACATAGTTTAAAACTATCAGGTTTAAGAAAAGACAGACTCTTCAAAGTATTATTAAGCTAAAGATAAAAGCTTCTTAATCAGTGTTCTTTGACTATAAACAGAAAACTGTGGTGTTCCCAGACCAAAAATTAAATGTGTGAGTGTATTAGTAGTTCCTCTAGCTGCTGGCAGAGGGCCTGTATATTACTTTTGTCAAGTATCAGCTAAAATTAATGTTAGGTAACCACAGTTAGAAATTTCGTGTTGCTGTGCGTCAGGCGGTGAGTTTGTTTAAGTTTCACCACACTACAGATAAGAGTTTGTTACTCAATGTTACGAAGTTACAGCCGGTTTGTATATATTAGCGATGCCTAGTACATACTTTTCTTCAATACAATAAACGTCTCCTATATACATGCTAAAGTAATGCGTTCTTTCAAAATTGGAAAGAGATTTATATGAGCCATAATTCACATTGCTTACTGATGCCACTGGGATTCAAGCGTACGTTACTGATCTAAGGGAAAACTGGACTTAAAAAACAGGGTCGTGTCGCCTCACTTCGCCGCCAGCTTTGTCATTGAAATAAGTAAAAGTAGGCAAACACAGACACGCCAGCTTCCTAACATTAAATGTGATTCATATTAGCCAGTCACACCAGAGTCTTCGCGTATATGTTACGCTACACCCCAATATTGTAATGCAACACACATTATGTCAAGTTTCAAACGAAACTAAAAGTAAAATGGTTTTCAATTAAAAGTATGAGCATTTCTCATATATATATATTATACATGTGAACAGGCATAGAAAACTTACACTACACATAAAATAAATAAACAAGATTAAAAATAACACTATAAGCAAACTATACGATATTCCTTTTCTCAGGATAAATAACACTAAGAAAATATGAAGGTATTCGGTCCTACAAGATGCTACATTTTCCTACTAATAAAATATAAAGGATTATAGAGACGTGTCTACCAACTGCTAAAGTTTCCTATTAACAAAGTGTAATGAATGATATGGATGGTTCTACCATTTGCTACACTTTCATACTAACAAAGTGACAGGGATGATTGAGACAGGTTTACAAACTAATATACTTTCCTATTAACAAAGTGAAAAGATTGATCTAGACGGATCTATTTTCAGTGTGTTTGGGTGTTTTTTCTTATAGCAAAGTCACATCGGGCTATCTGCTGAGTCCACCGAGGGGAATCGAACCCCTGAATTTAGCGTTGTAAATCCGTAAACTTACCGCTGTACAGCGGAGGACTATTTTTAGTGATTTTGGCTCAAATGTTTTTACAGGTTTAACAAAAACGAAACAAATGCTGTTTTTGCCTTTTAAAGTTCCCAATTTCACATTAATCACTTTCATTTTGCTTTTAAAGCTGGCTAGAGAAAATAATGTTTACTACTTTCTATCATAATAAACTGATTTATTCATACTGCAGATTTCCCAAATATATTTTACCATAAAGGGACCAACCATAACACTTGTCACAAAAATATCCCCAACGCATTAGCTTCTTCGAATGATCTGAGTGAGTTTACAACTATGTGTGTAATTATATATGTATGTTCCACAAATCCTTACTTAATTTTAATGTGATTTTGTTTGTTTGTTTTTAATTTTCGCGAAAAGCTATACGACGGCTATCTGCACTAACCGTCCTTAATTTACTAGTGCAAGACTAGAGGGAAGGAAGCTAGTCATCACCACCAACCGCCAACTCTTGGGCTACTCTTTTACCAACGAATAGTGGGATTAACTAGCACATTATAACGCCCCCACAGTTGAAAGGGCGAGCTTGTTTGGTGTGACGGGGATTCAAACCCGTGACCCTCAAATTACGAGTCGAGTGCCTTAACCACCTGGCCATGCCGCGCCTGTACGTTTGTTAAAGTGCCTACCATTTTACTCTAAAAAACAGAGTTCTTCAAGAGACAAACAATCACATTTACAGTTTAGTTTTATGCTGGAATACAGTGACTTACAATGGTAGGGTGGGCTCATTCTCCTGTTTTCATAATTTTATGCCTCAAAATGTCCCTTTTTGGCACTCATAAAAATTATCCACTACCACTAAAAGACACACCTGATTCCACATCTTGATTTCTGTGGATTAAGAAAAAGGGTTTCAAGTTTAAAATGAGGGTCTTTATATCTCTATACTAAAAAAAGTGATATGCTATTAAGTGTTCATGCGCACGAATTTAGTAGAATTTTTTTTAAAATTCAAAAGTGTTAATAAGACTAATAGAATAGGAACAAAAAGAGGGTGTGTTTGATTTAGGTTGAGTTTCTATCTTTTGTATAACCCACGTTCCTCATAGTTTACCCTAACCCCCCCCAAAAAAAAACAAAACAAAAAAAAACCAAAAAAAAAAAACAAACCTGAACAGCATTCTATATATTGGCGTAGTTATCTATGTTGCACCCAAGGCACCCACTCACTTTCATGGAGGCGTTCATAACAGTAACAACAGTGGTTAAGGACTCCCGTGTAAACTTTCTCCACAGGTTCCAAGAGCTCTAGTTGCGCCTCTGAGCAATTACAGGTGAAAACAACTAGGTCATAGACTCCTGTGGTTCGGGTATAGTCGTTTCTAAATTCGAATACCAACCAGAGGGAGGACAGCCAGCCATCAGCATCCGCCGCCACAAAGGTTTCGTTTGATGTTTTGAATCGAACATGGGGTTTGATTGTCACTTTTATAACGCAATAACAGCTAAATTTGGGGAATGTGTTCGGCGACATCACGTCTCGAACTCCCGGCCCTTCGACATACAACAGGAAAAACAAACCACTACTGGTCTCGCCTATCTTCTTAATATAATAATGGCAACTGAAAGAGTCAAAACCCAAATTCAACGTTTTCTCTTTTAGTATGATATACAAATCTAAGGTCGTAACGACAACGATCATACTATTTTATTCCATTTCATGACTTATCCACTCTAGTCATAAAGTCTAATATTAAACCCACTTAAAAACTTTGGTAAAGCTTATATGTTAATCATAAAAATGAATTATATCCAGTTATAAGATGTACTTGTACAAATTTTACTGTGTGATCAGTAAAGAGCAGTTATATGGAATAATAAACCGATTTTATGTATATAAACTCACCACTCAGAAAAGAACAGAAACATGAAGCATGTTTTTTTATTAGTTCGACCTCATATGTATAAATGTCTGGACAATTGTCGTTACTTGTATTTAATTTCTAGTTATGAATATAATATTCTGGTTGTGTTTGTGGTTCCGAAATAACTGAGTTTCACTTTTAATCATTTTCTGGTTTTGTTTAATTCTCTGCCAACCTAAACATCTTAGTTCTGAAAATTGTTTTTGGTTATGTTTATTGCTCTGGCACCGTTAGGTTTTCACATCTAGTTCCGAGTACCTGTATCATTTTCTGGTTGTGTTAATTGTTCTGAGATCGTCGTGTGGTTCTTAGTACCTTTGTTTGGTTGTGTTTATTGTTCTCCAGTATTGTACTCACTTCCTATTTTGCGTATTATTTATTACATTATTTTCATTTTCCTCTCTGAGTAGAAAATTTAACCTTATTCTTTAATTTTGGGTACCATTTGTCTTCAATTGTTCATGTCGTTTTGATGGCTTGAGCCTAAAATCTGGTTGAAATACTTCTTTTTTTGTAGTATTATTTTTAATTTCGAATTACTTTCTGGTTCAAACGTTTTTTGTTGTTTTTTTTGCTTTATCCATTATTACTGGCTATGAATTTTCAGACTATTATTCTTTGTTTGTTTTCCAGCTTTTAGGATAATCTCTGATGTAGTATTTGTATTTGTGGCAAAGTTACTAGGGATGTGTACCGTCGTCCTAAGTTTGAACTACTTATCTCACCAGTTGAAAGGCAACCAGTCAACATTATCCTGTCACACACACTAAGGAATTGACTGTCTTATGACGAGTCCACAGCAGAGTTCAGGAAATATTTTGTTGTACTGCATGGATTCGAAACCAACTCTGAAAACCAGAGTTCTTCCACAGGGCTAACCTACTGGTTCATATCCAGTTCTGTCTACGACGATTACTTTTGTTTCAGTTGATTTTGTTTCTCTACCTTTTGTCTATGGTTTTGATTATTATTTTGCTATTTTAACTTTTCTCTAAAATTTTGATGTGTTTTGTGACTTGAAGCCTTATATCTGGTTTGTATTATCGTTTTATGGCTTTAAATGTTACGTTAAGTTTTATATCCGGATGTGGCTATTTTTGGTTTGAATCTCAACTTTTGTTTTTGATTATATGGCGAGACTTTCTTTTTACGAAAAATAAAGACCCAATATTTTAACAGTTGCACAAACTTTCGTTTGTGATTGTACGATGTGACACTTTACGCACAATAGGTTAGATTATTTTCACAATTACGTAAATTTTCCTGACTATACTATGTGACTTTTTTTTACACAATAGATCCCAATATTTTGGCAGTTATATAGAATATCAAGTATCAGGAATTTACAGCTCACACTTGAAGCCCATAAGTGGCTGTTTTGTTCTTATGCCAACTTCTTGTTCTAAGAAAGGAAAGAGGGTGTAAAAGTGTTATTAAACCGTGGGAAAATACTCCATATGACACATGTTCTAGGCTGTTGAACGAAGACCTCAGCACTCCTATAAAAATGACCATTGGTCGTCATGGACAAAGGCTATTTTCTTCTCTTGAGTGTCCATCTTACTTCCGGTGCAGGATTTACAAACGCTAGCCATTGTTAATAGGTTTTCTTGTTTACTGTTGTAGGAACGGAGAAAAGTTAAAAAGAAAGTATTTTCTCGATAAACACCCATAAATATCGTATTATTGCGTCAGTTCCAGAAGGCAGATTTATTACGCAACTCACAATGACTTAAAATTATTTTTAGAATTCTCAGTTTCCTGTTTGTCCCACACAACTTCTTACCAAACACTTAGAATTTCCTTTGGCTTTTTAAAAACCTTTTTCTTGGTTTTTAAGAAATACATTTTGGTATTAAATTTAGCTTGATAAGTTTTAAAGAAATTCGCAAAATAATATCAACGTTTGAACAAATACATTTTGTATCTCCTTAGATGGGTAATACTAAACCGGTTTTTTTAAAAAAAAATTATTTAAATTGGAAAAATAGCAGCACATATCTGTCGTTTTTTTAAAATCTGTATAAGTGTATGCCAATGATAATCGGAACTGTAAACCTAAATCTGATTTTTATGTTTATATTACGACGGAAGGAAACGATATTGTTGCTATGGCAGTACTCGTATTAATACAGTCAATATTAACAACAAAGACCTAACAAGAACTATAATTTAGTTTTAACAATTAGCCCTTTATTACCAACATGAGAACAAAGAAACAAAAACGCACGAGAATCAAACCATAATCGCTCGCAGTTCACACAGCCCGTGCTTTGAAAATCCCAGGACTGCGGTTTTGGTTATAAATAATTACTAATCATAGTAATCTGCTACATAAAGTAGAATTAAAAACGGCTCGGCATGACCAGGTGGGTTAAGGCGTGCGACTCGTAATGTGAGGGTCGCGGGTTCGCATTCCCGTCACACCAAACATGCTTGCCTTTTCAGCTGTGGGGGCGTTATAAATGTGACGGTCAATCCCACTATTCGTTGGTAAAAGAGTAGCCCAAGAGTTGGCGGTGGGTGGTGATGACTAGCTGCCTTCCCTCTAGTCTTACACTGCTAAATTAGGGACGGCTAGCACAGATAGCCCTCGAGTAGCCTTGCGCGAAATTCAAAACAAACAAACAATTATTAGAATGCACTGCTTCATTAGCCTGCTACACTAGACGTTTTAATTTTGGTCGTAATGCTAATAGTATCTCACGAGATTTATTGTATCAAATTAACATGCTAAGCTAACAATTGAATATTTTCTTCCTAATAATAAAATATAATAAAATATTATATATTAAAGATTTTAACCAGTCCTGTTATTAAACTAAATGAAAGATTGGAATATAACATTACCCACAATAAACATAAAAAAAAAGTGTTTACTTTACACACTATCACCGATTGATTGCCTATTCCTAAAGAAGTCAAACAGAGAAGGAAACATTTCCGTAAATACGATTTATCTGAAATACCTTCTCTCTAGTGTATTAGTTCAAAACTGGAGCCGTCTATGTAAAATAATACTTCGTGCTAAAATTCTGACACAATCTTTCAACACTGGGATTTATATGAATTTGTTTTGTAATGTATATCATTTTACAGAGCACTTTCTTTAGATGTTTTCTAAACAAATAATAGTTTTAATTCAGCGCAAAAGTATGGGGCGTTGTTATTAAGATAAAGGGTATTTTCAATTCGAGAAATCTTCACAGTATCCTCTGAGAAGAAGGACAGCTAATATAATTTGTTAGAAAATTAATACAAGTTAATATGCATAACTTTAATACGCGCATTTCTATGAAACTTGAATTCTAATTACTTACTGATTTAAAAGTACATACAAGTCAGACATTTTTGGGATAGATTTGACTATCATCTGCGTAATTTCCCTTTTCCTCGTTAAAACAGCAAGTTTACCTAAAATATTTTATCATCCTTTACAACTAGATCAATGATACAGCTCCTGCTTCCATGCTTTATTTAATAATGTAAAACGAAGTATTTTCCTAGTGAGCAGAAAAGTCACTCACGCCAACTACGTCATTTCACCCAGACTTTCTCCAAAATGAGCGAAACCACTCCACTTTATAGCTAGTTCCGCTACAAAACAACAGTTGATGGGTCATTTCTTAGCACGTGACACATCTTCCTCTCAAACCCACTCCGATGGCCAGTGGTCCATAGAGAACTGTGGTGGAAGGAGGAAGAATGATTTGTTAGTGTGACCAGTGTCCAGCGCTTCTTGTTTTACCCTTGTATCGAAGAAGTCATCTTACATCCGATGTTGATAGTCGTGAGGTCATTACACTAATTACCTCTGGAACTTAATGGATTTTACTGTATGATGAGGGAAAACATTTTTGGTTAATCACTTCCTCGAATGATTGTGTTTGTTAAATTAAGAAAGCGTGTTGAACGAAAACTCTGTGTTCGTCAGCAGTTTAAAATTTAGTCTGTGAGACTGAGAAGCAATACGAGTGCAAACATCACACTGGACTTTTGGTTTTTGTAAGTTCCTAACCTGGAAGAACCTTAAATATAGTCTATACAAGAACTGAAGTATAACGTTTAGTCATAGAACGTATATTCCAGCTGAACGTTTACAAAGAACGTGCTGTTTCACGTAAATTCAAATGGAAGGTAACAGTTTCTACAAGACAAATAAACCTAGAAAAGCAGTCACGATAAACAGTATAACAAAATAAATAACTTTGGAACGTCTATGTCACAGCCTGTAAGTATAATCAAGTGAAGAAGTTCAACGACCTCTAAAAGAAAACAAGGCGATTAGAATTTATATACAAAACTAAGTTTCGTCGTGAAAATCCTTGGTGCTAAAGTCATTAAAATGACAAAAATAAATAAAAACAAAATCATAAAAAACACCTTTTCATTAATATCAGCTGTTTCTCATTCCAAATCATTGATATTGAACCTATTACCCCTCATTATGTTCTGTAGGACACTCCATTACTCAACATACCACTAAATGTGTCGTCATAACACTTCAGACCTAAGGTTACTGGATGACTTTCATAGTTTAAAGTCTGAATTGAAATACGTATGCCCATAGTTCGTTCACTGCCCCTATTAAAGAAATTTAGTGTGAACACACTTCTTTCCAGCTCCACCTAGGTACAGCAATCACAAAATTATTCATGCTCCATCTCTTAAATAATATCATCTGAACTGGTATAGTTACAGGATGTCTAATATCAATGATACACACACGATCGAGATGCCTTAGCTTGCGTTACCAGTCAGTGACGCAAATAACATTCTACAAATGGCAGGAAAGTATGTATTCAACTTTGTCTTAAGGTCTCACAAGCCAATACCAGTTCAAGGTTTTATTTATCGTTTTCTGTGCTGAACAGTAAACCGACTGGGTGAGTAAATTCTATAAAACCACAATATACTTGTTGGTTTGTTTGTATACGTGTAGGAACAGGAAGGGAGGAAGATATTAGTCTCCACTCTATAAGTTTAGAATGGGCGATGTTAACCTTTCGTACTTTTTAAAAGAAAGAATTTTGTTAGTTCATAAGAAATAAGTAAAAAAAAAAACAAAACAGTATGGACCCAAAGAGGAAAAAATTTCAAACTCGTAAATGTATTTTGATGTAAGATATTAGAGTTTTATTCAAAAGATCTTTATTTTTGGCTAAAACAATGACGTTCAGTGTGCGACTTATTTTTCGGCCTGACGTTGCTGTTAGATTACATTGGAAATTCATAACGCTAATCAGTAATCCAATCTTTAAACTTACGCATTATATCATTGTACTTGTAAGAATGTTTGCAACAAACAAATCATTTTCAGATTTTCAAAATTTTCTGAAGGGAGAGACGCCTACTTTGAGAGGATTTACTCCCACCGACACTCACCAAACTCTAGTACATACATGCATACGAGAATAGCCCATTTGGCTCTCGTCCTTTTAGTTTTACAGGTCAAAGTCTATTTCTACATTGTGTTAATAGTGTGATAGCGTTCGATAGTAGGGGAAGCAATGTTTCCTTACATGAACTTTTGTTTCCCTCAGGTCTAACCAAAACCAAAACCCTCAGTCACGAAAAACCGACTCTTCTAGAAGTCATATTAAATTTTGAAATATTATGTTCGAGAGGGCAAGTCATTGGTAGAAATAAACTATTTGACTCTACTATTCAAAGTCCTTTTTTTAGATATTAAATCCATGAAGTATGGAAAAAAAAGTTACAACTGTATATAGCAGTAATGGTTTTAGATATTTCAACGTTCCCATATTCTCCAAAATCAATGCCTTACATCTTGCTTTTTTCTAATTATATTTACACCTCTCAGGGCACTTGTCTTTTACATTACTCTTCTGTCTCCACTTCCAATTAATATGATTTGTTTTGTTCGAGAATAAATCCAAAGGTAATCAGTACCTACAGGTGAAGCAATCTTCTTACTTTGTGTTTATATTCCTCACAAGGAATTTTATACAGTTCATTTATGAGTATATATTTTTCAATCAGATGAAGAAACTTTGTTAAGCCGTATTATTAGATCAAGGGTACGTAGTCTGGCGCCTCCATTTTTTTTTTTTTTTTGGCTCTGACGTTTTTTTTTTTAGTTGGTTTTTCTCGACCGGGTCTCTTAAAGAAAAAGAGGTATTTTATAAGTGGAATCATCCAACATCTATCGAAAGCAATGTGTATTACATTATATGAAAGTCAAGTGACGTTGTGCCCATAGGTCAAGGGTGGACACGTCCTTTTCTCAATACTTTTCACACATTGTTTAAACAATCCCAAAGGCCTAGCATGGTCAGTTGGGATAAGGCGTTCGACTCGTAATCCAAGGGTCGCGGGTTCGAATTCCCGTCGCACCAAACATGTTCACCCTTTCAGCCGTGGGGACGTTATAAAGTTACGGTCAATCTCACTATTCGTTGGTAAAAGTTGGCAATGGGTGGTGATGACTAGCTGCCTTTCCTCTAATCTTACACTGTTCAATTAGAGACGGGTAGCGCAGATAGCCCTTGTGTAGCTTTACACGAAATTCAAAAGCAAACAAACAATCCCAAATTCATGCGTAAACATTTGATTAATTATGTATTGGAAATCAATACTTTACTGACAGTGACAATTTAAAAATACAAAAAGTAGAATGAACCCACTTATTATTAATTCATTTTTCATATTAAAAATACTTTGTTTTTTACTCTGTCCCCTCTCACAAATATAACTGCATGATGCCACTATAACAAACATAAAAACCTAATGTCAGATTGCATGTAATTTTGTACATTTCTTAAACTAAACAAAACACTTGAATTTCGAACGTGACGATAACAAAATTCCAATATTGCTTAGCTAATAAACATGATCGAAGGTCATACGCTATTCATTGCACAGCTATGGAGAAAATGTTCTCCTTAGTGAAACTAACAAACACCTACAACGTATGGTATAAAAGATAAAAAAAAATGGATATTTTAGTCAGAATACGTTTTTTATTATAACATACCAATACTTGTTGATGTAGGCAATGTTATTTATTTGTTTGATTTTTTAATTTTCGCACAAAGCTACAAGAGGGTTTGGTTTGGTTTGAATTTCGCACAAAACTACACGAGGGCTATCTGCGCAATGATTTTGTTTTCGTTTGTTTTTAAATTTGGAAGTTTGTATTGTTTTTAGCAAGAAGCTTTTAAAGTTAGTTGACGAGCGCATGTCTCAATTACTAGGGCCATACAAACTTAAGTTAGTGAATTTAAATTGTTAATTATTACCGATTTAGCGAAACTGTTTCAATAGTAAGTTGATTACTGAGTTAGTCAGTCAGTTTTTGTACTTCAATTTTATAACTTTCGTTTTTTTGTTTTGCATTTATTTTGCTCAAAGCTACACAAAGGCTATCTGCGATAACCGTTCCTAATTTAGCAGCGTAAGACTAGAGGGAAGGCAGCTAGTCATCACCACCCACCGCCAACTCTTTGACTACTCTTTTACCAACGATTGACCGTCACATTACCACGTCCCCACGGCTGAAAAAGCGTGCATGTTCGATGCAACGAAAATTCGAACCCTCAGATTGTGAGTCGAGTGCCCTAACTACTGGGCCATGTTACTTTATAAGTTTTGCGTTTCAAAGAAGCTATAGATAATACGAAGAATATCTCCCGTAAGAGATAAAATTACCAAGCGAGTGTTTAGCATTATTTCTTAACTTAGGTTGTTCGTGAAACCGCGCAAATGTAGAATGTAGGTAAAAATCGTTACAACGCGACATTTCAAACAACACATAACATCTGAGAGACAGTATCCGATCGTTATTTGTTGTGAGGAACGGTTCAAGTAATACCAAAAACAAAGTATAAAAGCAACATCGTAAGTAGTGTTAGTACATAAACTTGTAACTATTAACAGTGAAACGTTGTCGTGATAGGTATGTATATACTGTTTTTGCTTCAAAAAAGCTTCCTGCAGGTCAATGAAGTGGTAAATTAATTATGGCTCTGCTGTTGAATGGTAATACAGTAAGGAAGAAAAAATTCCAGTGTCTAAAACCCGACAGAGGTCCATAAAACAAAATTATGATCATTTGTCTTTTGATGAATATTTTTAAAAGCTACGAGAGAGAGGAACGAACAGTGGATCTCAAACGGAAACGCGGGAAGCGATACTTTAACAACTCATTCTCCTAAACTCACTTTTTATAGCTTGTCAAGGAATAGAATAACCACAAAAACGGAAATTACTGCTATTACTAGACACGTGCGTTCAATTTTTACCCCTATGCCTACTGGTTTCTTTATCCCAGTACCAAGGGGCGGGAAATGGCACGTGAGGTCAACACCCATACAACACTAATATAGTTTCACCATCAATATAGTTCCTTCGTTAATAATCTATAATTAGTATTCAGCTTTCAAACTTAAGGGACGCCATAAAGTTTAATAGACGTCACCTAGTCTATTATATAAAGAAGAAATAATAAATATTATAGGCATTGTGTGATATGTTTAATTTAATTGGATGATTCTTAGAATATATAATTATAACTTTTTTTTTCCCAAGCCTATTCCCTCTCCTCAGTCTTGTTGTTTTTATTATTATTACACTTTTATTTTTCATGGTGGAATATATATTGGAAGTTTGTTTGGTTTGTTTTGAATTTCGCGCAAAGCTAAATGAGGGCTGTCTGCGCTAGCCATCTGTAATTTAGCTGTGTAAGACTAGAAGGAAGGCAGCTAGTCATCACCACCCACCGCTTATTCTTGGGCTACTCTTTTGCCAACAAATAGTTGGATTGATCGTCACGTTGTAAACCCCACATCTGAAAGGGCGAGCATGTTTGGTGTGACGGAGATTCGAACCTGCGACCCTCAGATTACGAGTCGAGCGTCCTAACTACCTGGTCATGTTAGGCCTACCAACTGAGCCAAAGAGTTAACTCACTATTTTGACGACCACACAAGAAGTAGGCTCAATATGAAATGTACGAAAAAGAATATTCAAAAACATGAACAGATATAGTAGATTCGTTTATACAGAGAAGTATGCATAATTACTAACAAACTTACATAGTTATTACAGTATATATAAATGTATGCATAAATGTGTGCGTATGTATTTTGTTTTCATACCAAAATATTATATTCAGGCTTAGAGGATTTAAAATTTTTTGAACATTTTCAACCTAAAATGCACCTTTACACACGTGGGCTAAAAGACCAGTGCAGAGTTTTCTAGCGATCAGGCATTGTTATCCCTTAACCTTTAACTAATGAAAAGAGGGATACAGCTAATTTATAGAATAACAGTAATAACTGTTACTCCTATAACGTACCTACGGTTAGAAGTGTAGAGAATGTTCAAGGACATTATGGTGAAAAACCTTGGATCTCTAGGTCAGCCGCTTAATACGCTGACGTATAGTCGGTTTTGAACATCAAAGTAACGCTTACTTGTTCTTTCATATCCACCTATTTCGGTCAACACTAATTGATATGTTAGATATTTATATGTATAAACTGGTAAGTAAGAAAGTTTATGTATGTGTCCATCTATCAACTTAAGTAGATAAACGCTGTTACAAAAATCATTTGTCGGTAACATTGTCAGTAACTACATAGTAGGTAAACCAAAATTATTATTTTATGTATGTGGACTTTTAAAAGTAGACGTAGACGTTTTGAGTCACTTTAGTTTGAATCAAGTGATTTACATATTTATAATAAAACATTGGTTTCATTGATATTCTGACCTAACTGAAAATCAATAAAGACAGATATAATTAAATCATTATCTTATATTTAAAGCAGTACGTGAATACTTATCTTTAAACTAAGCTAAGTCTCCTGCAGTTTAATTGATACACACACACACGTGGGTTATTCACAAAACCTGCCAGTAGAATTCTAAAGTACCGCTATTAAATTGTGGAATGAACCTAAATTACAGCTCAGAACAATGAATGATCGCTCTTTACCGGTTTGAGCAGGAAATCCAATAGTTGGAAGTATTTTCTGTTGGGAACTGGCCGGGCAGGGGGCTTCAGCTCCGTGGATTGAAAGTGTCTTGTTGGATATAAATCTTCTTAAATGTGAGGTGCAAGACCCCTGAACGCCTGTCAGTCGACATAACACCACTGCTTCTACATGATTATTGCATAAACAACTTCCAAGGTAGAAACACACACACACACTATCGAATATTAGCATCGAATGATTCATCACATATATATATATATATTTCTACGTTATACTGACACGATTGAGGCTTATAGTTTGATACTGCGTTTAAAATTCTATCTATAAGGAGAACTGACTTTATGAATTGATTATGCTGTTAGTGATAATACATTTATACATGTTTAACGTGACTTGTGGCTACATTTTTCAAACATATGTTCCACTATTAATAAAACTTTTTCTTGTGTTTATAAATCAGTATTTGCCTTACTATTATCAAAAATATATCTATTCTGTACCACGACTACTAGCAGACGTGACTGCCTACACTGTTTATTTTTCTACTATTTCTTACTATGTAATATAATTACTTAGTGCCCTGACTCTTTATCAATTAGTGCTGTGACTCTTGATTAAGGTGGCTGTTTAACTCGACTTGTAACTTGTCTTAGAACTATATTATTAATTATTCTCTGCTAGTATTTTATCTCTTAGTATATATGACGAATCTAAATACTTTAGTTGTTTTTAATGGCTTAACTTCGTTATGATTGTAAATTGGAGTAGCAACTCTTCATTAATGAGACTGTCTAATGGAATGTTTTACGATCAAGAGCGAACAACGTTTCGACCATCTTCGGTCATCGTTAGGTTCACAAAGAAAGAAAGATGTAACTGACCGGAAGTTGACCACATGTTTGAAAGGTGTTGTGTAACTGAGTGTCGGAATGTAGAAGGCAGTGTTAGATGTTTGAATATATAATTTTATATTATTTATTTTTTCATTTTTAATATAGATACAAAGGTGTTCCTTTGTATTGGTTTATTTTGGGTTTAAGTTGTTATATAAGTAAGGCTTCTTTAATTTTGCGTTTGTTTATGTTTGTTTCTTTATTTAGTATTTGAGTGTTTTCTATGGTTAAGTTGTGTTTATTTGACTTGCAGTGTTCGAAAACGTGTGAAGGTGACTTTTTGTGTTCTTTGAATCTGGTTTCCATTTTTCTACTTCTTTCTCCAACATAGAAGTCTCGGCAGTTATCACATTGTATTTTATAAATAATGTTGGTGTGGTGTTTGTCAGTGTAGTTTTTACATAGTATATACCTCAGTTTTGTGCCTGGTTTTGAATAAATTTGGTATTAACTGGAATGTCATATTTTGTTACTAGTTTTTGCCAAATGTTGGTTATTTTTCTGCTGATGTCGGGAATATATGGTATGCAACAGTATATGGTTTTGTGATTTTTTGATTCGTGAGATATATTTACTTTTGTTGGTTGATTTTGCTTTTTGTCTAGGTGTGTGCGTATAATGTTTTCTACAAAAAACTACACTAACATAATTTATAAAATACAATGTAATAACTGCCACGACTTCTATATTGGAGAAACAAGTAGAAAAATGGAAACCAGATTCAAAGAACATAAAAAGTCACCTTCGCACGTTTTCGAACACTGCAAGTCAAATAAACACAACATAACCATAGAAAACACTCAAATACTAAATAAAAAACAAACATAAACAAACGCAAAATTAAAGAAGCCCAAAATAAACCAATACAAAGGAACACCTCTATACCTATATTAAAAATAATAAAATAAATAATATAAAATTATATAATCAAATACCTAAGCACGCCCTCTACATTCCGACACTCAGTTACACAACTCTTTTCAAACATGTGGTCAGCTTTCGGTCAGTTACCTCTTTCTTTCCTTGTGAACCTGGCGATGACCGAAGAAGGTCGAAACGTTGTTCGCTCCTAATCGTAAAATGTTTTCTCAATACAAACGAGCCGTTTTTACATATATATTTGTCTATAGAAATGTTTGTAGTACACGTTGGTGTATAAAAGACATTTTAATACTATAAATAAACGACATTAAAACTACGATATTTATTTTTCTTTAAACGAACGCTCAACGTTTCGCTGTAAAGTTTCTTCAGCAGTGTTCCACCGAAACAAACCGCAACTGACAATACAAAGCTACAGTTTTTGTTTTTGTGAAAGTACTGATGAAGAAGCTTTACAGCGAAACGTTCAATTCTTTCGTTTATTCTATTTCTTCGTTGTAAAACGTAAAATATTGATGTGCAGCATTGTTACTATTCTGTTACCTTTAAGACTACCTCTATTTACGGTTATAACTGGTTTCAATTACGCTTCTTTTTTTTTCGGTTCCTAAAAGGAGTCTTGAAAAATTCTCTCGACTATTTATAATTTAGGAAGAAAATTATGAGATGTATTTTATCAGCGTTAAAATTGTATTTGGTTTTCGGTCAAAATTACAAAGAATAAATTTCATAAATCAGATCATAACTTAAGATTTTGATAAACTTATCGTTTTTATAAATAAAATTATATTGATGTGAAAAGGAACAATTTATTTTGTCCATCTTATATTCGGAAATCTCTTAGTAAAGTCAATAAGTTTACACTAATAAGTGGCCCGGCATGGCCAAGCGTGTTAAGGCGTGGGACTCGTAATCTGAGGGTCGCGGGTTCGCATCCCCGTCGCGCCAAACATGCTCGCCCTCCCAGCCGTGGTGGCGTTATAATGTTACGGTCAATCCCACTATTCGTTGGTAAAGAGTAGCCCAAGAGTTGGCGGTGGGTGGTGATGACTAGCTGCCTTCCCTCTAGTCTTACACTGCTAAATTAGGGACGGCTAGCACAGATAGCCCTCGAGTAGCTTTGTGCGAAATTTCCAAACAAACAAACCCTCTAGTCTTACACTGCTAAAGTAGGGACGGCTAGCGCAGATAGCCCTCGAGTAGCTTTGTGCGAAATTAAAAAAAACAAACAAAAAAACAAACCATCTTATATTCGCAAATCTTTTAGTAAAATCAATAAGTTTACAATAATAAGTATTTTGTAGTAAACAATAAATAACTACATACATTTATGTCCCATGTTTGTTTTCAAGATCATGTTTTACTTCAGGTTGTATGACAAATTCATCTTCTTTCTAATCAGTTCTATCATACTCTGTAGAGCTATCTTATGTTTGTCACAAATCGCTACCCAAAAGGCGTTTCGTTCAATATCATAATTCATGTACCTTAGTCGAACTTACAACAACAGACACTTTACAGCATTTAACCAATGGTCAAACTTAAGCTTTTCAATTAATTATTACTTAATGGGAATTATCACAACAAATAATAAACTTAAACAACGAACATGTTTAAACATTATTGTAATCGCTACAGTTGCCAAACATGACAAACAACTAAAAACTGAAATCCCAACTGTGGATGAAATCTTTATTTTCAGAAAAAAAACAACAAGAATCCAAGTAAGATTAAGATAAACTTTTATATCCCGTAAGTTAAGCTGTTTTCGAAAGCTCTTAAACTGAAGAAACGGAAAGTTTATTTGCTAGATTTTTAAACTTTTTCTCAAAAGTATAGAAAGGATATATGCGCACACCCATTCCTAATTTTGAAATAACAGACTATAGAGAAAGCAGTAAGTCAACAGAACGTCATTCTTATAACGAGGCCCGACATGGCCAAGCGTGTTACGTTCGACTCGTAATCAGAGGGTCGCGGGTTCGAATCCCAGTCGCACCAAACATGCTCACCCTTTCAGCCGTGTGGGCGTTATAATGTGCGGTCAATAGCCCAGGTGGTGATGACTAATTGCCTTCTCTCTATTCGTTGGTAGCGCAGATAAGAGTAGCAGTGGAACCTAAAGAGTTGGCGGTACGCTACAACTAAGTGGTGACTAATTGCCTTAAATGCAAGATTTCATATATTTTCAAATGAAGTATTTGCTAGAATTATTAAAATTAAAACCTCTAAATGAAATAAATTTAATATTTACACTGCTAAATGAGGGCATTCAATGTGTTAATTTAATTACTTGAATCGTGTCTGTTAAAAGTTGTGTGGGTCAAATAACGAGTTATAAAAATATGAAAGTAAAAAAAAATATCAGCACTTCATAAACATAAACTTATAAAGTTTAGTGAGTAATATTTATTGTGGAAGTTTAATTATACATTGGAAATTGTATAGTTTTCCCAGTAGCATTCTTCCAACACTTGAACTAAAGATGACCATTTGATTCTATTGTGAGAAATTTTCTGAAAACGAAAGTGGGCCTGTATTTCGGAAGACCACTAACTTCACCAACAGCAGATGGCTACGAAAGAACAGTTTCAACACAACTGACCACTCCCTCTGTCTTTAGTCAAGCAGCTGACCTACATACCTCATGATCAATAAAAGAAAACTATAATGTTTCCCGGTTAGGCTTAACATTTAAAAAAAAAAAAAATTGTTAACCATGGTGTCATGGTTGACTAGTTGAGAAGAAAGGGATCGCTTTTGATGTGTCTGTAACTCCCAACGAGTGGGCTACTGGTAAAACTTTGGCGTTGTAACACAAGAGAGGTAAGCCTTGTCAACGAAGTAACATATTTCCTCTAACTATTGAGGTTAAACTGAAAAAGGTAAGAACACCTGAAAGTTAGAGTTTGGGATTTATTTAGTTATGTCTGTCTTTTTTTTTTTTCTGTGTAAGACTTGTTTCGCACTAAGTCAACCTTCAAATGTAGAATAATACACAAAAAATAAAAATGATGGAATTTAAAATATAATAAAAAATTCAACGAAAATAAGAATGAGATATGAAACAAAAAATCTAGCTTGTCTGTATAAGCTGTTCCTGGTTTCGCTTTTTCTCTAACATAGCACCTTATATCTCAGAACGGCCGGTATAGGTATTAACACTTCAGGTTAACCTGAAGATACATTTTTATTTCAAATGGGTTTCTCATCATAAAGAATAACACAGTACCTTGTTAAAATACAAATAATACCCACTCAAATTTTGGCATAAAACCATGGTTTCTATTTAGTTTTATTCTTTTTTTCTGCATATAAAATTTGATATCAGTTTAAAAAGAGTATTCGTTATAAACTAACGTCAATTATGACTCTCGTAAAATTCACAAATAACGAAAGTCAATAGTGTTTACATTTACGATTGTTAACTTTATATCTCATACTTTTTTTTGTTCCATAACAAAGCTATTATTGTTCAGGCATACACTTCTTTAGACAGGGTGTGGGCTGGAGGTTAAGGCACTTCACTCGCAATTTGCGGGTCGGAGAATCGAGCCCTGTACTGGAACAAATTCTTCCTCACGGCTGTGGGAACATTATAATGCAATACTAAGATCATTTGTTCTTTGGCAAAGAATAGTCTAAGAAATGGCGATAGGTGGTGTTAACTGATTACCTTTCTCTATAAGCTATTGCTTCAAAATTAGAAACGATTAGCGCAGATGGTGTAAAACTATATACACAATGAAACTAATTAAATTCATATTGCGTAAGTTCACGAAACTTCATTCATGTCTAATGACTACAGAAGAGGGTTTGAGATTCCAGTGTGTACAAAATATAGCATTGTCATGGATGTAAGACGATCTCCGAATAAAACCTGACTCTCCTTGGTCAAAATGTAACATAAGAAGAGATACGAATAAAACCTGTCCCTTCTTGGTCAAGATGTAACATAAGAAGAGATACGAACAAAACCTGGCCCTCCTTGGTCAAAATGTAACATAAAAGGAGATACGAACAAAATATGACCTTTCTTGGTCAAAATGTGATACTACCATGGGTGTAAGACGACCTCCGAATAAAATCTGACTCTTCTTGGTCAGAATGTAACGTTGCCATGAATGTAATGAAAGATACGAATAACCTTACCTTCTTTGGTTAAAATGTAACATTGTCATGGATGTAATAAGAGGAAGGAATAAAACCTGATCCTCCATGATCAGAATGTGACATTGTCATGGATGTAATAAGAGGAACAAATAAAACCTAATCCTCCATGATCAGAATGTAACACTCCCATGAATGTAATAAGAAATACGAATAAAACCTCATCCACCTTGGTCAAAACGATTCCTAAACGCCAATTAAAAACAACGAGTAGTCTGTCTATCATTTTCTTTTGTTTTTTACATGCAACTGCCAATCTATCTATCGTTTTGTTTTGTAATTTTGTATTCGTTTGTCTATCTAACCACATATCGTTTTGTTTTGTATTTTGAAATTTGCATATTAAGAAAAATGCAACCTTCGAGAGAACAAAAACCTGTTGCAGTCGTGTGTATGACTCATCTGGTTATCTTATATATACACACACATTTAAAATGCTATATTTTAAAGAGAAACTTAAGTGTTTTGTCCAAGCTAAAGAAACTACAATAAACAGGCGAGAAAGTAAAACTTTAAGGTCAAGCAGTGCGGTAATGAACACCTGTTTAGAATAGTGCGAAGTAATTACGAACAGCGAGTAGCCGTGACCAACGTTTACAGCATGACCGAAAGCGTAAAAGCAGAATAATTTTGTTTTCTTCGCCCCAAGATTTTCTTAGAACTGTCAGAAAACATTGAAAAATGAAGGAGCAAACTCAGTTCGGGAGCAGAGGACAGGCTGAAAGGCGGGGGAAAGAGTACGCTAGTCGGTGTCTGTGTACCCACTGTCCAGTAACCTCACGTGCGTGAAATACGAACAATTTTCTGATGTCTTTAGGCTTTCCATTGAAATCATGTGGACGCAGCGCATTCACCTATTCCTACGCGATTGGTCATTAGCTGCTAGTAGCTTACAGCAGTCATGATCTATATTTGTTTGTGCAAACAACAGCTGCTAAGACAAATCTAACTTTCTTTGATTTAGCCTCTAGAATCTAGATGATACAGACATAGTTCGCGAAACAGTTCTTTTTTTTGTTTTGTTTTGTTTCACGTCCCTTTTGCGGTGGTTATTTAATCCCATTGTAGATAACTTGTGGAAAGATTTATTCTTGTTGAAAACTGTCAATAGTCTGTTCTGACTACCTTCTACAAAAAGGGCGTGTGTGAGAAAGGATAGCAACAAAATATTAGTGCACAAATTTGTTAAGAACTTTGCATATTGTAAATCAAGTTCTTTTAACATTATTGTTTGTTTGTTTATTTTTGAATTTCGCGCAAAGCTACTCGATGGCTAGCCGTCCCTAATTTAGCAGTGTAAGACCAGAGGGAAGGCAGCTAGTCATCACCACCCATTGCCAACTCTTGGGCTACTCTTTTACCAACGAACAGTGGGATTGACCGTGATATTATAACATCCCCACGGCTGAAAGGGTGAGCATGTTTGGTGCGACGGGGATGCGAACCCGCGACCCTCAGATTACGAGCCGCACGCTTTAACACGCTTGGCCATGCCGGGCCGTTTTAACATTATATATATTATAACATGATTAAAAATTACCTTGAAGATACTTGAAAAAGATTTAAAAAATTTACTCTACAACCACAAACTCTGTTACTAATGCAACTTTCCATCGATGGACACAGCAGACAGCCCGATGTAGCTTTGCTATAAGAAAAAGAACAGACAAACAGACAGACTCAACTTTCCCACGATACATGAGAAAAACTTTAGAGCTGTGATTCGACTTTCCAAATCTTAGGGTGAGACACACACACACACAGCGGTAGTTATATGTTTTTTCAACGGTAAAATCCGGAGTTCGAGACACCTCGGTGAACAGAAATGATATCCCAATGTGATTTTGCTCTAAAACAAGCAACCAGAAAAACAACTTTCTAATGACAACCAACAACATCTACATTGGTAAAGTGACTTATCAATGGTAATTATCAGTTATGTTCGCTCAAAGACGACAGTGACATAGGTATATACAAATGCCCTTAATTTTGAGTACTGAGCAGACAGAATGCATCAAATAAACAGCATCCAAACCAAAAAACTCTATTGATTGTGCGACCCACAAATGGTAACCAGAAACCTTGACATTTGTAATACGACTTCCAAGAAATAATTATCGATTACGTTCGCTCAGAGACGATAGTAACACATATATATGTATATACAAGTGAGAATAATTACATTTTAATGAAGTTAAATAGTAAAATAAGTAAAACCATAAGGAAAAACTGAGTAAAAAACAGCATGTTAATTTGTTATTTTAACTCAAAAACAAGTCAAAACAAATTAAACAAAAAGCGCTGCATCAACTGAAAAGATCCCAGAGTACAAACTACAATGTGGGATTATAACTGCCACCCTTATAACGCACTCACAGAAGAACCTGCGAAACGTGTTGTAGCATCGCAGCGCGAACCTACGAACTTTCGATAAGTACTCTTGACACCCCAATGCTGGATCACTATCAGCACAGTTAAAAAAACAAAACATTTTGTATGAATCAGATAAAAACTGATACGGCTTAATTTGGGAAGAAACCACAAGCTGCTTTGGAAGACTCGAAAAATAACAAAGCCTTGATTTTAAAAGTAGCATAGTGGAATTAGGCCAGCAAAGCTGTAAATACTGTTGAGTGCATGTTTGCTTATATATATATATATTATTTTTTTTAAACAAACTGCCGTTCCTCCTCTGTTAAGTTCAATTTTTTTATAAATATATTCTTTTGAAAACACATGCGTAATCGAAACCCATATTTCAGTCTTAAACAACAGAAATAATGCTTTTGTCAGCTAGATAAACGCAAATAAACAGTGACAGAGATAGACCAACACAAAAACAAAAAAAAATCTGCATTCAGTTTGTTTTGAATTTCGCGCAAAGATATACGAGGGCTATCTGCGCAAGCAGTCCCTAATTCAGCAGTAAAAAACGCGACGCATGACAGCTCGTCATAACTACCCACCGCCAACTCTTGAGTTATTCGTTTACCAATAAATAGTGGGATTGACTATTACATTATACACCCCTCTCTCCGCAACTGAACGGGCGAGTATGTTTGGTGGGACCGAGCTTCGATCCTTAGATTGCGATTCAAGCAATCTAACTACCTGGCCTACTACATTCAGCTCAATGGTTTTCCGATTAACATCACGTGTTCGTGGGCGCATGCTTATTGCGACTCAGCATCTGTTATAATGCTTGTTTGTTTTTGAATATTTACTCAAGGAATACCTGCGCTATTCGTCTCTAATTTTGATTTGATAATCTAAAGCAAAGGCAGTCAAATGCACCAACCAACAATTCTTGTGCTGTTGTTATCTGAACAAATAATGGGATTTGATTGTCATCATTATAATGCACCACGGCCCCAAGTTGTGGAGCCAGATTCGGTAAATTTGTTGTTCTGTTGGTGGTAGCAAGATACGAAAGATGGAATCGCAGATACATAGTTCGTCACGCTATACGCTGTACTATGCTAGGCCCAGCTCAAACAAGTAGGCGGAAAACCTTTTTCGTGAAATTACCTATTATTATTCTAGTAAATGATGGCGAATGTCTATGAATAAAAAAGCGTTTCTGAAGATTCTTAATTAGCAAGCTATTTTTCCTCTTATAAATGTACTCAAAGTAAGTTTATTTGTTGTTGTATTAAATATGACTGACTGTCTATGTATAGTGTACAATGTGAGTTAACATTGAGAGATAAACAGAAGAAATGAATTACACAAACCAAGAATTGCAGACGTCCATTAATAGTGTGGTTTTCCCTCTAACTCAGCGATCATGATACATCTCTTTTTAGCGATAATTTCAGTACTGTTATGTGGAAAGCCACAAAAAGGGAAGAATTGTTAGTTTTTTAATTTCGCGCTACATGCGAGCTGTCCGCGCTAGCCGTAACTAATTTAGCAGTGTAAGACAAGAGGGAAGGCAGTTAATCATCACCACTCACCGCCAACTCTTGGGCTGCTCTTTTATCAACGAATAGTGGGATTGACCGTAACATTATAACACCCACATAGCTGAAAGGGCGAGCATGTTTGGTGCGACAGGAATTCGAACCCGCGACCCTCAGATTACGAGTCGCACGCCTCAATCCATCTGGTCATAGCAGACCCAGGGGAAGAATTGAATACAATAAAAAGGGTTAAAAAATACTAAAAACAGGAAAGTAGAAGGAATGGACAGCGGGTGAAGGAAAGGAGATTAGTTCAGCTCACTGCTCGTGTGCCATATGCTCCGGTGGCACGTGGTGACACGCGCTCAAGCCTGCCCATTACTTGTAAAAATCACCCTTCCGAGACTTTTAGTGTATAACTGTACCTACAACAGCTGGTTACCGATAGGGCAGGTGCAGAGTGCGGGCACGTGAGTGATATTGTATTCCGGTGAAAGTACAATATGTTTTGGCATCACAGTAGGTAAGTTCGATTACGAGATACGTGACAAGCTAACGCAAATTAACAGCATGTTTGTACAATAAATAACAATTATATATTGGTACATACTCAATAGGAAAATAGAATAGTATGCAATAAATTTTGATGTTCTAGAATCTCAATATTTATTGTTACAGCAATAGCGGGTATTCAAGTTTCGTCACTAAAGATATAGATTTCAGCCACAAAGTGCTTAATTTGTAACTTCTTATCTCGACCAGGGTAAATATCACACGCCACGGTCAGTGTTTCATGACTTTTATACGCCCTCATTCTGAGCAGTCAGCCAGGTTGAATGAAACTGTTTAAAATGTTCGTGTTTTTTTTAACACGTTAATAGTCCAATATAACATTTTTCCTCTGCGTTCTCAGAATCCAGTTTTTGCATGAATTACTTATAAACTCACTTAGCTCTTTGATAACCTTAGCAACAGTCTGGTTCCTTTTATTTTGTTTTTTGAGGCTGATTGTACATACGTATGCAAATACACAGAGTTAGTAGAAAAGTACAAATATTCTGTACATTTGCCTATTGCTGAAAAGGACTGGTGGAAATAGAAAAGTTTCTTTTCTTAACTTAATTTGTGAAATATAAATAGTATATACTTTATCTCTGAGTGTTTAGAACCGTCATGAAAATAGTTAGCGATTCATTTTGCTTATTTGAACAGAACTAATAAAATAAAGCCTTCCTCACACCACCCTCCCAGTTCGTCTCTTGTTGGACCTTTGTTCCGTTCGACACAATCAGAAAAAATACTGAAATGTCAACCATAGGGTATTTGATTCATAGCGTTTCTCTTCTAAACTTAAACAATATTAATTAAACAGTAGCGTAACTTGGTTCCTAAAGTGCGAGATGGAAGGAGGCAGTTTTTGTAGTTAGGATATACATGAGGGTATTCTAACAAAACAAATCTACTGTGTAGGAAGGATGCAGTTTTTGTAGCTAGGATATGTATGAGGGTATTCCGATAAAAACAAACTAAAGTGTGAGGGGGCGGCATTTTTGTAGCCAGGAAATGTATGAGGGTATTCTAACAAAAACAAACTAAAGTGTGAGGAGGAGGCAGTTTTTGTAGCTAGGATATGTATGAGGGTATTCTGACAGAAACAAACTAAAGTGCGAGATGGAAGGAGACAGTTTTTGTAGTTAGGATATACATGAGGGTATTCTAACAAAACAAATCTATTGTGTAGGAAGGATGCACTTTTTGTAGCTAGGATATGTATGAGGGTATTCCGATAAAAACAAACTAAAGTATGAGGAGGAGGCAATTTTTGTAGCTAGGATATGGATGAGGGTATTCTGAGAAAAAGTGTGGAAGGCATTTCACCTGCATCGCCTGTGAAAATTACGCCTATATCAATAACTAATTCACTTATATGAGCATGCCATTCAATATTAAAACTCCATACGTAATCATATAAAGTACTATATGAAGCGAAACCACAGCCATGGGAATGGGCTTGGAGAAATCATCAATTTTTGGTGATTACTTGAAATCGATATTTGGAAAGACTTTCTTTTATAATAATTTGTAAGAAAAGACGATGAAGGAAACCTCGACCATGATTTAGTTTTCACTAACGGGATTTAATACGGCAAGATATAGTAAAAAAATGATAAGAAAAGATAGAACACTGATTTTTTTAAAAAAATTAAAACATCGAAATACATCTTTATTTTCCTACTTTGTTGGCTTCTCCTGACATGATATGTAGTTAGTAACATAATTTTAAGTAGGAAAACTGCGATTTACGGGAATAATTCCAATCGTCTTCCATTTACCCCCACAACTACAAAACTAGCCCTCACACGTGCTCTTTCTTTGATCAACTAATCACTTTCCCTTGTTCAAGGGCAGAGAAGCGTCCTCATTGGCAATGAACCCCGCTCCTCTCAGATACACTTATCTCATTGTTTCCATGGCAACCACCATATCCCTATCGTCTCTAATGTAGTCGGGGGTGGTCTAACAAATTCAGATTTCTTCATAAGAGTGACATCTGGCTGTCAGTGTATAAAATATTGCGAATGTTAAGTTTGTTGAGACTTAAATATCTTTACAAATGGCCACGTGAAACAAACTATTCTACAGCACAACAATGAGTTTAGTGGCACAGCGGTATGTCTGCAGACTATCACCGCTATATACCGTGTTTCGATACCTGTGGTGGGCAGCCATTATGTAGCTTTGAGCTTAATTCGAAACAACCAAGCTTGAGATACTTTTGACTTTAAAGCAAATTAAAGGATGAAGCCATAGCAAAATAAGTAAGAACGTTTATAACATCGTTAGCAGCTAGGATACCCAACTGTTGAAACGATATATGTTAATCTTTATCAGTAGAAACCTGAGAAATGTGTTTTTCATACCCTCTGATGATCACCGGGTTGTTTTTTTAATTTTGTTCCAAGTAAATAGCTTGTTGTGGTCAGAAGTTGATACTTATTTATACTTATGTATCGAACTATTTATTAATACCTATTTATCTAACATTATAATTGCTTTGCTTTGTAGTTTTTTTGTTGCTTGTAATTTTCGAAAGTTTTATGATAGAGTAAATAGAGTTATTAGAGTTATGTTTGTTTCGTTTTTTTTAATTTCGCGCAAAGCTACACGAGAGCTACCTGCGTTAGCTGTCCCTAATTTAGCACTGCAAGACTAGAGGGAAAGCAGCTAGTCATGACCATCCACCGCCAACTCTTGGGCTACTCTTTTACCAACGAATAGTGGAATTGACTATCACATTATAACTCCCCCACGGCTGAAAGGGCGAGCATGTTTGTTGCGACGGGTATTCGAGCCCGCGACCCTCAGATTACGAATCGAACTCCTTAACCCACCTGGTCATGCCGGGCTTACAGTTATGTAACTTGGTAATTATTTTAAGGCACTTTTAATAATCCAAACTTCGCTAACGTTAACGCGTTAACTTTTCTTTCGAAAAATAGATATTGGTGTTGATTAAATATTGATTAGGCAAAGACTACTTAATTACGCAGGTTTTTGAAATTTCGGGATGCATGAAACCTGATTAGTTCTCTAATATTTCGCTTTACCATGTCAAGATTTTTTAGCCTTGATATGGGCTTCTTTTTGTTAATTAAAGACCAAAAAAGTGATGTCGAACTTGTTTGATTTTACTTCTAAAGTACAATAATAACGTAACTGATTTAAGTAATTCATAATTTTCCGAACTTTGCATCTAGTGATATTTTTCTTCTAAGTCCTCCCAGCCCCCACCGCCTTAGAAACTCGCAGGACAGAAAGTTGTTGTAAGACACTATAATTACAGAGTCTGTTGATAACATCTCGTGGGAAAAAAACTAAAGAATTGCAACTGACTTCCAAATCCTCGTGCAAAAAGCGAGCGGTTGACAGGCACATCTTTGTAAAGTGTCTTATACCGTGTCAGGACCCGGTGTTGGTCTCTGGTTGATTTATGTCAGCATAATGATTGGTTGGAGGGCGGCTGCAGAAAACGTTAAAGCAACTAGCATGTTCTATAACGAATCTTTACAGCTCGCGAAACAACTAGTCTATACAACAAGATTTGTTTCCAAAACAAGAATATTGTTGTTGAAGCTAATTCGATCACAGTTTGTAGTTTTTTATCAGTAGTTGTTGAACAATCTAATTGTTTTACAGAATTGAGATGATAAAAGCACTCAATACGTGTATGTCGTGCATCACGTAGTGTCGACTATTTACCCTTAGCTTCACTGTTGAATCTACAAATAAATGTCATATTTATTTGTTGTCGCCCTTTAACATAAGTTACATGTAAAATATGATATTTTTACTTTGAAAGATAGATATATTGACATGGTTATGGAAAGCTTATTTGGAAGATTTATTTAATATAGTTAGCAACCTTTCAAAATTTAAATCAAAACGATTTAAAAGTGTCATTGAAATAAACTTTTCTTCCAAGTACCTCTGCGTAAAATATTTTCTCAACCCAAACGAGCCGTCTTTATATTTTATATATTTTTTTATATTTTTCTCTACAAGTGGGTTTTCTCGACATCACTGAAATGGTATTTCCGCTTTTGAATATCCAGCTTTTATCCCATCTCTATCTTCCGTAAAAAGGCATAGATGTTTGTAGTGTAAGCACAAAGCAACACAATGGGCTATTTGTGCTCTTCCCACCACGGGTATTGAAATCCGATTTCTAATGTTGTTAGTCCAAAGACATGCCGCTGTGCCCCTGGAAGGCTAAAATAAGAAAACACTTTGTTTCGGATATGCTCGCAAAGCTAAACGAAGCTTTCTCGGTATCAGTTAAAAATCAAGAAGGCCTCATTTATTGTAAAGCCGAGAGTGCGTTACAAAAACCACTGCTGACTCTTAGATGTTCTTATAAAGCACTATCGGCTTTAAGATACTGAGCACGAGTTTTTGAATACGGGACACGAACGGTTTTTACAGTCCGACACACTAACCACAAGACTACTCCCGGCTATATGAATAGTGATATACTGTATTAAACTTTGAAAGTTAAGTCTTTCTCTTTATGTTTATATTTGGTATGACTTAATAAACGCGAGTATTTTTGATGTTTTATCCAAAAGTTATTTTTAAATTTTACTGAGAATGTTTCACGGATTTATTCCCCAATCAGTTTTTGGTGATTATTTGAAACAGATACTTGGAAAGACTTTCTTTTATTATATTTTTTAAAGAACAAGATGAGTAAGGGAACCTTGACCATGATTTAAATTTAATTTAAGCAAAATCTTCCCCCTGCCGGAACTTAAGTAATCTTTTCATCACCTTTATTTTTATACAGCAACTACTCTAGTAAACGAAAAATTTGAACTAATAAAATCTTTATTGCTAAAGAAACAAACAAAACAACAACAATGAATACAGTGCTGAGAAATCAAATCAAATCTACGGTTCTTTTTAAATTAGAGATTTACAAACTATTTATAATTAGTTACGTCCTCATGTGACAATTATGGTTCGTCACGAGAGAAGACCAGAGACGGCAAAATGTGCTGTTCAACACCAATAAAATAGGTTTCCTTGCCTGTGTAAACTTGCTTTGAAAAAAACATCTTTCTCTTAGATTTATACTAAATATAGCCGCAGGCTACATATTCTAAAAGCCAATTAAACATTTATTGATGCTTACATAATACACGTAGCGGAGATATATTTAAATTTCCACGTCATAAAGGGGAAAACAAAACAGAACTGAATCATGTCATTTTGAGTTTTTAAGGATAAAGAGTTCATTTTAGAATCTGTTATACATGTGTGCTTTCTGATTGACCTCCTATTTTAGAACAATAATCTTGGAAGTTGTTACTTATTGATTTCTAAATGTTTCAGGATGACCTACTGTCTTTCAAACGGCGAAGTTTTAATATTAATCTTGGAATGTTTGTGTTTGTCAGGATCGTCTTTCTGTTGGTTTTTATCTTAGAAAACGTACAAAACTATTTTGTAAAGACATGGAATCGTCCGGAACTACAAAATAGTAAACAGTAAAGAATAACACTTCTTGTCTTCCATTTTCCTTATCACAAAAAACAGGCGCAAATTTAACATTTCAATAATGAAATTTTCTCTGTTATCTGCAGGCACACCAATATTGTTTCCTCAAGTTCAATTTTAAATCATAGTATTTGATTTCCAAATTATTCGAACGATTTTATTTAGGTACAAGCTTATGGATAAAATATATCATTCTCTAGTACAGTTCTATTCAATTAGCCCTAGTAGTTTTGCTACATGTAATTACATCTCGCTTGGCTGATATCATGTTTCTAAGTGCTATAATAGAATCGCTTTAGAATAAGATTTATCTATGCTGGAGCACTCGTGGATTATTTCAGGAACTGTGGTGCCAGCTTTAGGACTTTTAACCACGAAAATGTGGCTCGTGTTGTGTGTTTTACAGGAGGGAAGTTTAATGTTTAAGCGTTCTTTTCTGTAGCGCTTGAAGAAGAGGAACAGTCATAAATCACAGGGTGGGTTAGGCCTAATACAATAATAACGTTTTCAATAATACCAACTGGTGGCTACATTCGTGTTTCTTGAGAGCCAGCTGTACCAAAATTGGCTAACTGTGACAACATCTAATGGTCACTGTCCATAGCTATGTCTGAACCAGAGCTAAGTATTAATCTTTTTGGCGACAAATAGTTTAGGCGTTTTCACTGTTCCTATTTGTAAATTCTGATGAAAACAGGATAGCAAATACGCCAGAAATAAAAGTATGAAATAATAACAAACCGAGCAAACATGTAGTTAACTTTGTATACCAGTGTTATTACTAGTATGCGATCGTATTTTAAAGAAACATAATGATAACAATGCACTAATTCATAAGTTTAATAATACCCATATGGAATGCTTTGAGAATAAGATGGAAACACGTTGAATGCGCCAAAATCTATCGCGTATAGAATACAGAACTCTGAGAATATCCAAGTCCCGCTTTCTCTTTTCCATAAATTTTACAATTTTGTCGATGACAAAAAATACACTCTTTATGTATAGACAATAAAAAGTTGCTGTCCTTCGTATTGCCACAGTAATATAATAATCCTTACGTTTCCAAGTATTTACTTTCAAAATTAACGTGTTTTCCAATAAACGTTTAAGATAACTGAAAACGCAGAAATAAGGCATTTTCAGTTGATTAATATAAAACGTCAGTATTATTTTCTTACCAAGATATGTACTACCAATCTTGTGAGTGACGTCTTACAACGATGATGTCTTGACTCCCTCACACGACAAAGTACAATAAGTCACATGAGCCCGTTTCTTCCACATCTACTTCAGCTTGCTTCTGTGACTCGTATTAACTTCCCAACGCACACAACGTCTTGAGTAACTCTACTTACTTAACGCGGCCTTGTTACCACGAGACACTGCTAGTGGCTAGTGACAAAGCGCCCAGAGAGGAAGACTGACAAACGCTGCCCACTGATTTCTAACTACAGTGTATCTTAAATCCTTCTATACGCTTTGTAATCACTGATAATGACGACAGTGAGGTGAACATACACAGTGCGCTAGTTTTATGTTAAAGTCGTTCATAATTCCTAGGTGCTAGAAAAAGCAAACAATTACTTCAACTTCGTAAATATATATATAGTCAGAGCGTTAGGTTAACTCCTTAACTGACACCATTTTTTGCTCATAAAATAACTTTTAGGCATAGTTTATTTAGATAACACATGTATATAAAATAACTGACAAAGAAAGATTTCTAACCTAAATTTCATAGAGTTTGTAGAAAATCATTCCATATATTTTATGTTAGCTCATAATGTGAAATGATGGACAAAGTGTTAATTAATAAAATTAGTATCATTTCATCACACTTTATTTTATTTTTTTACTCATTAAAAAGGAAAATAAAAAAGTCTATACACCAGCAACTAGGGAAAAAACTGATACTTCTCCGTTCCAAACTTTTCACTCTTGTTTGTTTACTTACACGGATTTGGATTGTTTTGAATTTCGCCCAAAGCTACACGAGGGCTATCTGCTTTAGCCGTCCCTAATTTAGCAGTGTAAGAGTAGATGGAAGGCAGCTAGTCATCATCACCCACCGCCAACTTTTGGGTTACTCTTTTACCAACGAATAGTGGGATTGACCGTCAATATATAACGCTCTCACAGCTGAAAGGGCGATCATGTTTGGTGTAACGGGGAATCGAACCTGCAACCCTCGGATTACGAGTCGAGTGCCTTATTATTTACACGAGCATATACCATGAATTAATTGACGAAATTTTGTTAATTTCATTATTCAAATATATTTTTAAAAAATCATGTTTGCTTTCCGTAATACGATTACTTGCATACCCTCTGCTCTTGTCTACTTATTGCAAAGCTACTTAAACGGTTATGTGCACTTTAATCACCTGAGAGGAGAGAAAATTCAGACAATTTTTACATAGTTGTAAGACCGTAAATTTACCACTGAACCATAAGAAGACAGACATTTGGTAGATTACTAGCTGGATTTCCTCTAGTTATTGTTTTCTTTATACAAGTTCTGAATATTGGACACTTAGCTTTAGTGCAAAAGCTCTGTCTCAAAAGTTCCAGTCGAAGTAGACGTCGTAATATCAGCAATAGCAATAGGCCGGTTAAATAAATTACTACGTCACGTGAATAATAATACAACGTTAAAATATAGACCAGTAACCAGGCTTTTGCAGCCTTCACCCGATCTACGAGCTAGCGTTAAACGTGTGGCTTTATGTAGTGGCTCGTTAGCTGTAACTTCTCAACTATTAAAGCTTAGCTTTTACACGCGATCGTAACGACAGAAACAGACTTAGAAATTGTTCTTATGATAATCATATAGTACCTAAACATACCAATTACAAATCTCATGTACCTTTATAAATAGAGTTCAAAATAAAACATGGCTTAGTTTCTAATTGTCTTACCAAGCCATACAACCATTAACTATATCAATACTTGCACATATAGGTAACCTAAATAAAAATAGTCTCACACAGCCAAGCTGACGTCATAACTCATGCGTTATAAACAGTGAATTTATGTAAATATAAGCAGATTATACATCTAGCTTTATAAATTGTTTTCTATTTGAAGTAGTACAAATAACATGAAAAATACTTATTGTCTTAACTACTTAAACTTCTGTTTATAACTACTGTTGTTTATATTAATTTTAGTATTTCAATTTGTAATTAAGGTGAAAAGAAATATATTTATCATCTCGTCATCACGGAGTAAATATATTTATTCTTTTAATTCCAGCTAAACTCGGTCAGTTTATAAAACAGTCTTAATTTGGGCATGTTTATCAAGTTTTTTCAAAACGGGTTATGTGTCAACAAGACAAAAATACGTTTATTGATTTGCCATGTTCAGATGTTAATTAAAATTAATATACATGGGACACTAAAATAATGGGTTATACACTGCAGTATATACAGCAGTCTTTTGTCGAATTCATATTACTGTAGGTACGGTGAGATACAATAAATGGCTCCCCAGTAATCGTTTCGATAGTAAATTAATAATTTGACAAGGATAAGGTAAAATATTGTAAATGACGCCCCAATAATCAACTCAATGTTAAAGGCTTAATATTCAATACTAGTAGCTGAATTACGTATGTAGGTCTACGTTTTCAGTTTTTATGCTTGCCTTATAGTATTTTATAAGCCATAAAACTTCCACTTCACAAGTAGATTGTATATCCATTGGTTCAACTAAACAGAACTAAAAGTCGTTCAAATTCAAATTTCCCCCATGGTCCTCTCTTCAGAAGACATCCTTTCTCTATGGCCCAGTTTGCTAAACAAGAGGTTTTATTTTTCCAAATAATTATTGTGAGTTCCAATTAAAACATAAGCTGAAGAATGAATGGATTAATTACAATAAAGAGGCGTGGGGTTAAGAGAGTTTCGACCCCTTCAATTTTTTCAATTGCGGAGCCACGTGTATCCATTTGTTTTTACCTACATTACATCAAGGTTCAATTGGATGATAGAACAGTTTTTATTTGGTAGTCAATTACTTTTAGAATCCTTCTTATTAGATGATCCATCTAATACTGGACTTTAGATCAGCAAAATTCGTTCATGCATTATCTTAACAATTTGAAATAGGGCTGTCATCTAGTGGTGAACAAACGTTCTAACAGTTGGCATTTTATTTCAAGAATAAATCGGTGAAATTGTAACATTTAAGATCCACTCAAGGAAACCTTTTGAAAATAAAAAAATAAGAAACTCTTATTTCATCAAAATCTTATCTCTGGAATGTGGTTTAAACTCCCGCTGGTTAACTTCATTTTACAGCAATGCCACATTGATAAGCTTTGACACATCTATTAATAGTATTTTGAAGCTACTTCTTTTGGTTTTGATTTGTTTTGAATTTCGCGCAAAGCTATACGAGGGCTATCTGTGCTAGCTGTCCCTAATTTTGTTGTGTAAGACTAGAGGCAAGACAGTTAGTTATTACTACCCACCGCCAACGCTTTGACTACTCTTTTACAGACGAATAGTGGGATTGAACAACACATTATAACGCCCTCACGGCTGAAAGGACGAGCATGTTTGGCGTGACGGGGATTTGAACCCTCGACCCTCAGATGACGAGTCGAGTGCCTTAACCACCTGGCCACGACGGGCCTCTACATCTTTTCATTTGTCAGCTTAAGAGCAGGTCCCAGTTATTCAATAAACGTTAGATCTACTCATGCACTTAGAGGCACGTTTACACAAAAACTCAGGCCTGGTCTACATGTTGCGATAATTCCTTTTTTTTTTAAGTATTAAATTCTACTGGAATGCCACAGTGGTTTAGCAGTAAATCTTAAGTTTTATAGTGGGTTTCGATAGCCCGTTGAGTAGCTTTTGTATTTAACTACAAACAAACCTGTTAAAGTTCAGACAATGGTCTGAATTAAGTGTTAAGTTGCAATTAAACCTAATGTTCTTGGTCCTAACCATATCTGCAATAAGATCACAGTCGTTACCAAAGACGTCATCTTCTCACCCGTATTTAATTTAGCGCAAGTTAGAAACAAAATCTTATCAGCTGTTTATCGCATTAGCATCTGTTAAACTGTTCTTTCTAAAAAAAAAAAAAAGTTAAATATAGCAGTAAACTATTTTAAGTTCTAATTTTCAGTTTGGAATACCGTAAGAGAGAGAAGGGAGGAGCTCAGCTTACATAAGAGCTTAACTCTCATTCGCAATGTTACTTCTGATTTACCAATCTGAGACTGCCGACTTTGGGCCTCTCATTTTAAACTTTTATTTATATAGGGGAGGAGTAATGTAAAATAACACAGCACAAAAGAATTAAAGAATAATCATAATTTCACGTATTATAATTTTGAGAAAACAAAAACACCAGACTTGGCATAGCCAAGTGGTTAAGGCGCTCGACTGGTAATTTGAGGATCGCGGAGTCGAATCCTCGTCACACCTAACATGCTCGCCCTTTCAGCCGTGGAAGCGTTATAATGTTACGGTCAATCCCACTATTCGTGGATAAAATAGTAGCCCAAGAGTTGACATTGGGTGGTGATGACTAACTGTTTTCCCTCTAGTCTTACATTGGTAAATTAGGGACGGTTAGCGCAGACAGCCCTCGTATAGCTTTGCACAAAAATAAAAAAAAACAACCAAACAAAAAACACCATCGTGAAATAATGCCAATCATCCCCCATGTTGCACATTGTACAGTTGTCACCAAACGATCAATAACATGATCTGGAATTTGAAAGATTGTATTTAAGACTGCGATCTCTCTCTTTCTCTGTATATATACATACATACACTGTACATTCTTGTCTTAGTTGTCACCTTAAGGTGAACTACAAACTTTAAACTGCTTCATGTTGTTCATGAACCACAGTCGGACCTGAAATGTACATTTATCTACTTCTTACGTGTGAAAGGTTATTGGACAAATTGAAGCAAGTCAATCACAGCAGATTATTGCAAACAGAAAACAAGTGTCATTAGCAGAACGTTCCAAGCCAATAGTACAACTGCTACATCACCTGAACAAAGCATACCATTATCCACAAATACATGAAGACAGCCGTTATCAACTGATTGGAAATGTCTGTCTCAATATAACTGGTTTGTTCGGAAACTGCATTACATTTTGGCAATTGGAACTGGACGGTGTGTCATAACATGGACAGTCAGAAATAGGTTTTATATGGTAAACATGTATACCAGATGAGGCGTAGCAGAGTCATGAAGTTACGATTTTAAAGTTGTTTCTTCATTTTTTCTCGAAACCACCCTTTACGTTTTTGACTATATTCAGTTGTCTGAAAGTAATTTGTTTTGAATTTCGCGCAAAGCTGTACGAGGGTTTGGTTTGTTTGTTTGTCTCGAATTTCGCGCGAAAGCATACAAGAGCTATCCGCGCTAGCAGTCCCTAATTTAGCAGTATAAGACTAGAGGGAAGGCAGCTATTCATCACCACCCACCGTCAACCTTTGAACTACTCTTCTAGTAATGAATAGTGGGAGTGACCGTCACATTATAATGCTTCCACGGCTGAAAGGGCGAGCATGTTTGGTGAGATAGGGGCTCGAAATAGCGACCCTCAAATTACGAGTCGAGCGTTCTAACCAACTGGCCATGTCGGGCCCTCTGAAAATAAAGTCTAAACAACTATTTTATCGATAACATATCTTAATTCCGCTTTTACTAAATGTCCAAACGCTTAACAGAGAAAAAGTGTTTACTTTAGGAACCTTAGCGTTTTCTTGTGCATTTCAATATATGTTTTCAATAATATTTAAGAACGCTGTGAAAATTACCTTATTCAGAATTTAAATCCCCATGGTGGACTTTGTTTATCAACAAAGTTGGTTATTTTAAGATGATGCACACACACACACTAAAACATACATAGCTGTATGCAATAATTGTTTCTTGACTCTTGGTGTTCAAATACTGTTATCACAGCCCCCCTTTTAATGCTGGTTAACTGTGGGCGAAAACTATACATCGATTGTAGTCGTATGCGGCCCGGGCAGAGAACGAGGTAGCAAGCTGACGTTTCACACCACAAACACTTTTCTCTGCTATAGAAATCTGATTTAGTGATTCCGGCATAGTGAAAATACTGTTGGTGGCTAAAAACCTTTTGCTAATACTTGAACCTAGAGAGTTTTCAAGGCTGTCTGCTGATTGTCCAGATGGCCTTTTAGACAATACGTTGTCTCTTGATTGAACGCAGAGTAACAGAAAAACTAAATGTTTTCAGAATGCTGAAATACTTGCAATGAAAATAAAAACGAGGAAAAGAACCGTTAGTTATAGATTCTTTTCTGCAACATTCCATGTAGTTATATAAGAAATTATAATAGCCCAATGTGTTATTTCCAAAGTAAAAATTGCACAACGCTCCTTCCAATTTCACCCAGCATGGCCAGATAGTTAGGGCGCTCGACTCATAATCTGCGGGTTCGAATCCTCTTCCCACCAATCCTCTTTCAATCGTAGAGACGTTACAAGTGACGGTCAACCCCATTATTCGTTGGTAAAAGAGCAGCCCAAGAGTTGGTTGTGGATGGTAATAACTAGCTGCCGTTTTTCACGTAGGCCTATTTCCCTGCTAAATTAGGGATGGCTCGTGTACCCTTGCACGAACTTCCTAATAAACACAATCTTCCTAGATGGAAAGGGCGAAATTCTTACAGTGACAATAAACAGAGCTAACAAACAATTAAAACAGGAAAAATCGTCAATTTTATATCCCCCGATTAAAAAGATGTTCTGAAGTTTCACTACCCATTAACACACTGATTCGTTTTCATCAACAACAATGATGTACATGTATGTATATACAATTACTTTAAGCATTATGTTTTTCACTTGAATACTATTGTTAAACAAATTCTTATAAGGCAAAGAGAGATAGACTACTTGTAAGAGTTCATATCAAGATGTGTGTTGCTTACTCCAAGCCATCCACTGTCACAGCGGCATGTCTGCGGACTTTCAATGCTAGAAAAGAGGTTTCGATACCCGTAGTGGACAGAACACATATGATCCATAGTGTAGCTTTGTGCTTAACATGAAACATACAGAGGAAACTTAGTCCAAATAGTAATTGGCTTTGAATATGCTAATACCTATTTATATTAAAAACACAAAATGGGGCACGAAGTTTTCATATCTTTAAAACCACGTATCAATTATTTTCATGGTCAGTATTATTAACTATAACCAACCCTGAAATGTATATATAGTATAACTGCTTTTTTGTTGTTTAAAAAACAAAATTAGTCATTGGACACGTTTAAAATAAATATTCGTTCTTACACACATCACCACCCTCATGAAATGTCCCTAAAACACTAAAGCAATTACACCATACTTGCTTTAGCTTATGGCATTGTTACCTAAGCCTACAGCATAAATATTTCTTTCATTGTTTGTTTGTTTTTGAATTTCGCGCAAAGCTATACTAGGGCTATCTGCGCTAGCTGTCCCTAATTTAGCAGTGTAAGACTAGAGGGAAGGCAGTTAGTCATCACCACCCACCGCCAACTCTTGGGCTACTCTTTTACCAACGAATAGCGGGATTGACCGTCACATTATAGCGCCTCCACGGCTGAAAGGGCGAGTATGTTTGGTGTGACGGGGGTTTGAACTCGCGACCCTCGGATTACGACTCGAACGCCTTAATCCACCTGGCCATGACGAGCCCTATTTCTTTCATATGTTTAGTGTTACTATCGAGAATAGTGTCTGCATTGTGAAAGAAACTGGACTTAAACAATTATAGATTTATGAAACATCATCAGTTCCATAGAGGCAATATTTGATGTACCTGTTTGTGAATTCAAAATTATTATGAAAACACGCCCCCACCTCGTTGACTGTAAATCTTGCTAGCATAATAATATCGAACTCACAAACAGGTACATCAAACATTGCCTATATGGAACTGATGATGTTTCATAAATCTATAATTGTTTAAGTCCAATTTCTTTAACTATTATTCACAAAACACAGTGGTTACAACTATAAATAATTATGTTCTTTAGAACATTACAACTATAAATAATTATGTTCTTTAGAACAAGAAAGTAGTAACTGATATTGCTGTAATAACACTACACAGAAATCCAAGTGACGCGTGTGATCAACTCCTAATTGCATACTGAGACTCGTTCCCTGGTATTCTTTCAGAAGTTTAGTACAACAACACGCACCTACACATCTAACATCTTAGTTCCACACCAGTAATGCGTGTTCATAGATTCACCTTTCTTTTTAAATGAACACCTAATTGGTTTAAAACACCATAGGTTTCTTTTTACCCTATAGGTTATAAAACATCTTTTTCGTATGAAACTACTCCTCATTGTTTAATTAAGAAAACTAAATTTATTCAAACCTCAATAAATTCCTGGTTTTAAAAAGAGCCATCCATATCCAAGTTGTACACTGAGTGAGCACCTGAAACCGGAAGTTTCAAGACCACGGTCACTAATGAAAATCATCTGTCTTCTAATGAAAGACTTTTATTAGAACCGCACACCAAGTTTCCTGTATCGGTGAACTGTAACCATCAATCTGTAGTCGATACTTATCAAAAAGACTGAGGTATGGGTCACTGACCTTTTGAAAAATGCTCTTTCAGCTTCAACTAAAATCGATATGTAATTATATTTAGAGATGATAACAGTTTCGTTTTTCTTGCCTCTCGGAACCTGATCGGTCATTAACTTTCAGATCATAAGGACACCAATAAATAACACCTATTGATCTTCATTAACCAAGCCAGATGAAAATACAAAAGTATTAGTTTCGTGGAATTTTATTAACTTTTATTTAGTTAATTTTAAATGCCTTTCAATGGTTATAGTTTGAGAAAATAAACCAATCATTAAAGCTATTAGATTATAAATGGCGAAACAGTAAATATTTTACATATAGAAATTAAAACGCAAAAAGTTAAAACAAGGTAGCCACATAACTAAAGGGCTGATGTGTCGCTCAAAATCCATTGTTAAATTTTCTAACATAATAGGACTGCCATATGATGATCAAATTTCTTTTTTAAGTCGTTCTTTCGATTCTTATAGAACGTATATGATTTGTCTTACTTTCAACGTTTTGAAAGTCGCTGTTGCACATATTTACTATGCACGTCCAGAGAAATTCTGAGTTTTGTTTTTGTATTTTTTTAATTTCGCGAAAAGCTGCACGAGGGCTATCTGCGCTAGCCGTCCCTAATATAGTAGTGTAAGACTAGAAGGAAGGCAGCTATACATCACCACTAACCGCCAACTCTTGGGCTACCATTTTACCAACGAATGGTGAGATTGACCGTCGATTATAACGCCCCCACAGCTGAAAGAGCGGGCATATTTGGTGCGACGAGGATTCGAACCCGCGACCCTCAGATTACGAGTCGAACGCCTTAAACCACCTGGCTATGCCGGGCCCAATTGTCTGAATATTTACATTCGGAATGTCACTTCTGTGTACATTAGAAAGTTCACACAGTGGGAAAGACCCGCAAGATGTGGAAAATAATGAAAAAAAGAAGTGTTCGAAATTTGTAAAGCAGACGTCTAGGACAAAAACTTTATATTTATTTACAACGTTTCTTGTAAAAGCCCTTCATCAGGCAATTTGAACCGTATTACATGGGAAAAAGGCCTAAAGAAAATCGATTCTGTCTAAGCCTTTTTTAATTATAGAAGTAGAGGATTTGTGCGCAATTCTAAACATTTTGCAAGTTACCGTACGATATTAATACGTTTTCGAAATATTTTCCAAACCATTTTTATTACAACTACGAATTAAACAACACAGATGAAATATTGTGCAGCTCATTGTTACGATAAGAAATACAGAATCAGAGTATGGTGATTAAAATTGCTTTTAAATCCCTAATGATGTTTATACAAAAAGAAATTTTGTGTTCATTGATTTTATATTTTTAGGACTCATGTGATATAATGTTAAACACTTTAAAAGGAACTGAAATTTGGCTTCTATACTTTTCGCGGAGCAACACATGCAAAGCGATTAGTGAACATTATAACATAATGACTACTGAAACACACGTACTTGTTTATTTGTATTTGTTAATGTGTAGCACAAACGTGTGAAAAAAAGCTATATTGAACTTGTAACTTCAGTAACGCGACAAAGTACACAACCAGGTCTTGGTGTCTTTACTAGTTATACTCTCGAAATTATATCGAGAGGTTACAAAGTTATTAAAATATTACTTCATGTGTTGTTAAGTGTAGATACACAATGAGTTATCTGTGCTTTGCGCACTATGAATATTGAAATCCTATTTTTAACATTATGAATCCTCAGGCGATGTTTTTAAACTGACTCTTCCAAGCTAGACTATTTTTATGTATATGCACTAAAATAAAAACATTATATTTGCTTGATCTGTTTAGGTTTAAGAAGAAAATGTGTTAAAATGTTCTCAGTAAATACAACAAAACAGTAATTTTCACCATTCTCCATGTGACAGAAAGTGGTCCAACCACATAGCTTAAAGATCTCATGATTTACTCTCTCATAAATCACAACTTTAGGCAAAATCCTCCCAGACTTCCAGAAAGCTTTTACTACAGAGCAGATGGTCTATAAGTTTCTGCAGCCAACTGACCAATCAATGACCTTTGCTTTCTCCACCCCCGCATCAGTCCCGCTAGTTCACTGACTGACAGTTCGTGTTCTATATTTATGTGAACCCAGATGGTGATTTTTATAGAAGGGATTCACTGTAACCTCTTACTCATTTACTGCATAGGTCAACAAAAACCGTTCACTTCAGTCCCCACATACCCTGTTTATGTGGGTGTAGGTACCTGGTACGTGGAATCACAACGGTACTCTTGAAACACTAATAAACAATTGACAGTCATTCTTCACTGCACGTGACCAACACAAGATTTATTTCAGTGGAGTTTGCAAAAAGCTGAAAGATAAAACCAAAAGTGTCATGATTCTGCAAGTGACAGCAGTGACTGGGATGGTTAAATAGCCCACGAGTAATCAAGTTCATATGGCAATTAATAACAAAAGCTTATACATAATAGGGTTAGGGACTGAGAACCCCCACTCTTTCTTCCTATAGAGCCACCAGTGGCTCAGCGGCATGTCTGCGGACTTACAACGCTACAATCTGGGTTTCGAAACCCGTGGTAGGCAGAACACAGTTAGCCCATTGTGTAGCTTTGTGCTTAATTCAAAACAACAATCTTCCTACAGAAATTCCTGGTAGATGAATTTCTTTAAAATCTATGTTTTTCTTGGTAAACTAAAATAGCTGTTTGTTATCGCAGATAAAAGGTTTGTTTGTTTTTTAATTCCGTGCAAAGCTACATGAGGGCTATCTGCGCTAGCCGTCCCTAATTTCGCAGTGTAAGACTAGAGGGAAGGCAGCTAGTCATCACCACCCACTGCCAACTCTTGGGCTACTCTTTTACCAACGAATAGTGGGATTGACCGTCACATTATAACGCCCCCATGGCTGAAAGGACAAGCACGTTTGGTGTGACGGGGATTCGAACCCGCGACCCTCCTGAAACACCTGAAAATATATACAGACAATACTTAGATTTGATATCGGTTATTGAACATCTTACTTTAAACACCATGTTAAGTGTTCCTCTAACGATACTGCTGATAGGCATCACAAACAAAACGTATAAAAGATAATACCTAAATATCACTCTATATAACTGTCATTAATGCATGATGATACAAATCAAGTTTCGATGCTTCCGTTGGGCAGAATATAGGTAGTTTATTATGTAGCTTAATACATAATAATAAATAATACAACAAGTAAACTGCAAGTTAAAACTAGTCATGTAATATACTTATGTCTTTATTTGGCGTGTGTTTTTAAGATAATATACTTTTTAAGATAATATAATGTACCTCATTTGCGTGTCTTTGCAAAATATTCATAATTTCAAATGGTCCATCAAATAATATTTTTGTGAAAAAATCACTTAAAAAACCATTGTTTTTGAGTCAGTTCACTAAATACATCGCAAAGAAATGTCTGTTTCTTAACAATCGTCTTTCTGATTTAGTTCATAATAAACGCCATCATGGACCCTCATCGAGACTGATTATGTTTAGTTAATTCACTAAACTACTACCCTACTAAACATCATGATGAAGAATCAGATCACTAAATAGAATAATAAACAACCCAACTGAACATAATGTTGATTCAGTTCACTAAACAGAATTATCATGAGCTACCCATCAAAACATCATTTCAATTCAGTTCATCAAACAGGACCGTTATGGGACATTCTCCTTGGTATCATTTTGATTCAGTTCACTAAATAGAATCACCATGAGCTATCTTACCAAAGATAATCTTGCTTCAGTTCATCTAACAGGATCATCATGACCTACCCTACTAAACACTTGAATGAAAATGAGTTCACTAAACAGAATAATCATGATACCCTACTAGACATCATCTTGATTCTGTTCATTAAACAGGACAATCGTGATTTATTACTCAACATGACTATAAATGACAGATGCTATTTCGTATATTCATTGATCGATTGATTCATTAATAAGGTTGTAATATATACTACCAAGTATTATGATCGATTAGTTCCTCAGCACGACTATAATAGTTGTGTAATAAATATCATTATTATACATTAGTTAGTTAGTTTACTACACGCATTGCTCTGAGTGAACAAGACCCAGCTACAAATCTGTTTCTTTAGGGTAGTTTGACTGGTTCACACACGTAAAAGGTAACTTTTTTTTTTTCAATTCAGTAATGTTATATAAATTTCAATTCACGACAGACGGAAGTGTGCGAAACTTTTCTGGCAAAACAAAACGATTTTACATTCAACAGTAATTAAGATGGATTTAAACTGATGTTGGTTCACTGCTCAGCGTGCGGTCATGTGAAAATCCGACGTTTTATTGTTGACCTGGTTTATTTCATTCAAAACCTCTTTACAAGTAACGCATGCACTGAATAGACAGCGGTCAATGTCAGGATGGCGCGTGACTGACTCTTGTTGCACCAAGGATGTGGCTCGTGCAGGCAACGTTTGACAACAAGTCGACTGAGTGTTCGTGAAAGCTCTTTGTGCAAATGACCTAAAAATAGCATCAACAAATATCTGATGCCTAGTCAAGCGGACACTGTTCATTCCTACCTCTCTTTATTTATCAATACTGTCTGCATTAGTAATAAACACACGATCGGTTTTGTAACTAAATTAGAACCCCTAAAAAAACTTAGGCTTAGCAAAATTCCCGAAAGACTGCAACTTTTCAAATTTACTCCTATATCCGCCTGTCTTCAAAAACAGACAAGACATTTCTTAGTATCTTATCAGCTGCTCTGATCAATGCAGCAAGCGTATGTTTACTTCAATAAATATATAAGAAAACGACAGAGAACATGTGAAATCAAATGAGGTATTGGTTTAAACATTTGAATACATTTTTATTAAAAGTTTCAAACAAGACCTTCAGGTACTGATGTAAGTTTAAATTTATAACAAACCAAAAAGTTCAACATCGCATAATTTTTTCTCAAATTTACGTTCCAGGTAGTAATGAGATCATATAC